>NW_024096968.1:3020000-3068619 GCF_016545835.1 Crotalus tigris
AGAGACGCAGCAAAGGGAGGAGCTCCGCCCAGAAAGGTTTTCAGCTCTTCGGAGAACACTGTGAGTGCACTCTCTTTTACACATACACACACACACAGACACATACTCACAAAACACACACACACACCCAGACACACACAGAGAGAGAGAGAGAGAGAGAGAGAAGTAGGGAAGTGCAATTGCCTCTCTCTGTCTCTGTCTCTCTCTGCAAAGGCAGAGGAGGCTGGGAGCCACAGGGAAAGGCTCAAAGAGCCGCCTGAGGCTCCGGAGCCGCAGGTTGCCGACCTGTGGGTTAGTATTAGGTCTCCGTGAATTCGGACTGCAAAATGGACATCACCAATGAACCCGGGGCATAGGTGTATGCTTAGGAGGGCATTGACCTTTTCTCCCTGCGTTATCTATATTGCCTTGTAAAATACATGGGAAAATCCCTTTTGGAAAAACCCACTTAGGGTTAGGGTTAGGTCTCCATGAATTCAGACTGCATAATGGACATCACCAATGAATTTGGGGCACATGGGTATGCTTAGGAGGCTACTGACGTATTCTCCCTGCGTTATCTATATTTTCTGGTAAAATACATTGGAAAATCCCATTGGGGAAAAATCCACTTAGGGTGAGGGTTAGGTCTCCTTGAATTCGGACAGCAAAATGGACATCACCAGTGAACCCGGGGCGTAGGGGTATGCTTAGGAGGGTACTGACCTTTTCTCCCTGCATTATCTATATTTCCTTGTAAAATATGTGGGAAAATCCCCTTGGGGAAAAACCCACATAGGGTTAGGGTGAGGTCTCCATGAATTCAGACTGCAAAATGGACATGGCCAATGAACCCAAAGCGCATGGGTATGCTTAGGAGGGCACTGACCTTTTCTGCCTGCCTTATCTATATTTCCTTGTAAAATACGTGGGAAAATCGCCTTGGGGAAAAACCAAAATAGGGTTAGGGTTACGTCTGCATGAATTCAGACTCCATAATGGACATTGCCAATGAATTCGGGGCACAGGGGTATGCTTAGGAGGGCACTGACCTTTTCTCCCTGCGTTATCTATATTTTCTCGTAAAATACATTGGAAAATCCCTTTCGGGAAAAAACCACTTAGGGTTAGGGTTAGGTCTCCATGAATTCGAACTGCAAAATGGACATCAGCAATGAACCTGGGGCGTAGGGGTATGCTTAGGAGGGCACTGCTCGCTGCCTGCGTTATCTATATTTCCTTATAAAATAGGTGGGATAATCCCCTTGGGGAAAAACCCACATAGTGTTAGGGTTACGTCTGCATGAATTCAGACTGCATAATGGACATCGCCAATGAATTCTGGGCGCAGGGGTATGGTTAGGAGGGCACTGACTTTTTCTCCCCGCTTTATCTATGTTTCTTTGTAAAATACATGGGAAAATCCCCTTGGGGAAAAACCACGTAGGGTTAGGGTTAGTTCCCCATGATTTCAGACTGCATAATGAACATCGCCAATGAATTCGGGGTGCAGGGGTATGCTTAGGAGGGCACTGACCTTTTCTCCCTGCGTTATCTATATTTCCTTGAAAAATACATGGGGAAATCCTCTTGGGGAAAAACCAACATAGGGTTAGGGTTAGGTCTCCATGAATTCAGACTGCATAATGGACATCGCCAATGAATTCGGGGTGCAGGGGTATGCTTAGGAGGGTACAGACTTTTTCTCCCTGCGTTATCTTTAATTCCTTATAAAATACGTGGAAAAATCCCCTTGGGGAAAAACCCACATAAGGTTAGGGTTAGGTCTACATGAATTCAGACTGCATAATGGACATTGCCAATGAATTCGGGGAGCAGGAGTATGCTTAGGAGGGCGCTGACCTTTTCGCCCTGCGTTATCTATATTTTCTGGTAAAATACATTGGAAAATCCCATTGGGGGAAAAACCACTTAGGTTTAGGGTTAGGTCTCCCTGAATTCGGACTACAAAATAGACATCGCCAATGAACCCGGGGCGCAGGTGTATGCGTAGGAGGGTACAGACCTTTTCTCCCTGCATTATCTATATTTCCTTGAAAAATACATGGGAAAATCCCCTTGTGGAAAAAGCAACTTAGGGTTAGGGTTAGGTCTGCATGAATTCAGACTGCTTAATGGACATCACCAATTAATTTAGCGCGCATGGGTATGCTTAGGAGGGCACTGACCTTTTCTCCCTCCGTTATCGATATTTTCTCGTAAAATACATTGGAAAATCCCTTTGGGGAAAAAACCACTTAGGGTTAGGGTAAGGTCTCCGTGAATTCGGACTTCAAAATGGACATCACCAATGAACCCGGGGCGTAGGGGTATGCTTAGGAGGGTACAGACTTTTTCTCCCTGCGTTATCTATATTTCCTTATAAAATACGTGAGATAATCCCCTTGGGGAAAAACCCACATAGCTTTAGGGTTAGGTCTGCATGAATTCAGACTGCATAATGGACATCGCCAATGAATTCGGAGCGCAGGGGTATGGTTAGGAGGGCACTGACTTTTTCTCCCCGCGTTATCTATATTTCCTTGTAAACTACATGGGAAAATCCCCTTGGGGAAAAACCACGTAGGGTTAGGGTTAGGTCTCCATAAATTCAGACTGCAAAATGGACATCACCAATGAACCCAGGGCGCAGGGGTATGCTTAGGAGGGTACAGACTTTTTCTCTCTGCGTTATCTATATTTTATCGTAAAATACATCGGAAAATCCCTTTGGGGAAACAACCACTTAGGGTTAGGATTAGGTCTCCGTGAATTTGGACTGCAAAATGGACATCACCAATGAACCCGGGGCGGAGGGGTATGCTTAGGAGGGCACTGACCTTTTCTCCCTGCGTTATCTATATTTCCTTGTAAAATACGTGGGTAAATCCCATTGGGGAAAAATCCACATAGGGTTAGGGTTAGGTCTCCATGAATTCAGACTGCAAAATGGACATCGCCAATGAACCCAGGGCACAGGGGTATGCTTAGGAGGGTACAGACTTTTTCTCCCTGCGTTATATTTAATTCCTTATAAAATATGTGGGAAAATCCCCTTGGGGAAAAACCCACATATGGTTAGGGTTAGGTCTACATGAATTCAGACTGCATAATGGACATTGCCAATGAATTCGGGGAGCAGGAGTATGCTTAGGAGGGCGCTGACCTTTTCGCCCTGCGTTATCTATATTTTCTGGTAAAATACATTGGAAAATCCCATTGGGGGAAAAACCACTTAGGTTTAGGGTTAGGTCTCCGTGAATTCGGACTACAAAATAGACATCGCCAATGAACCCGGGGCGCAGGGGTATGCGTAGGAGGGTACAGACCTTTTCTCCCTGCATTATCTATATTTCCTTGAAAAATACATGGGAAAATCCCCTTGTGGAAAAAGCAACTTAGGGTTAGGGTTAGGTCTGCATGAATTCAGACTGCTTAATGGACGTCACCAATTAATTTAGAGCGCATGGGTATGCTTAGGAGGGCACTGACCTTTTCTCCCTCCGTTATCGATATTTTCTCGTAAAATACATTGGAAAATCCCTTTGGGGAAAAAACCACTTAGGGTTAGGGTAAGGTCTCCATGAATTCGGACTTCAAAATGGACATCACCAATGAACCCGGGGCGTAGGGGTATGCTTAGGAGGGTACAGACTTTTTCTCCCTGCGTTATCTATATTTCCTTATAAAATACGTGAGATAATCCCCTTGGGGAAAAACCCACATAGCTTTAGGGTTAGGTCTGCATGAATTCAGACTGCATAATGGACATCGCCAATGAATTCGGGGCGCAGGGGTATGGTTAGGAGGGCACTGACTTTTTCTCACCACGTTATCTATATTTCCTTGTAAACTACATGGGAAAATCACCTTGGGGAAAAACCACGTAGGGTTAGGGTTAGGTCTCCATAAATTCAGACTGCAAAATTGACATCACCAATGAACCCAGGGCGCAGGGGTATGCTTAGGAGGGTACAGACTTTTTCTCTCTGCGTTATCTATATTTTCTCGTAAAATACATTGGAAAATCCTTTTGGGGAAACAACCACTTAGGGTTAGGGTTAGGTCTCCGTGAATTTGGACTGCAAAATGGACATCACCAATGAACCCGGGGCGTAGGGGTATGCTTAGGAGGGCACTGACCTTTTCTCCCTGCGTTATCTATATTTCCTTGTAAAATACGTGGGTAAATCCCATTGGGGAAAAATCCACATAGGGTTAGGGTTAGGTCTCCATGAATTCAGACTGCAAAATTGACATCACCAATGAACCCAGGGCGCAGGGGTATGCTTAGGAGGGTACAGACTTTTTCTCTCTGCGTTATCTATATTTTCTCGTAAAATACATTGGAAAATCCCTTTGGGGAAACAACCACTTAGGGTTAGGGTTAGGTCTCCGTGAATTTGGACTGCAAAATGGACATCACCAATGAACCCGGGGCGTAGGGGTATGCTTAGGAGGGCACTGACCTTTTCTCCCTGCGTTATCTATATTTCCTTGGAAAATACGTGGGTAAATCCCATTGGGGAAAAATCCACATAGGGTTAGGGTTAGGTCTCCATGAATTCAGACTGCGTAATGGACATCACCAGTGAATTTGGGGCACATGGGTATGCTTAGGAGAGCACTGACCTTTTACCCCTGCGTTATCTATATTTTCTGGTAAAATACATTGGAAAATCCCATTGGGGAAAAATCCACTTAGGGTTAGGGTTAGGTCTCCGTGAATTCGGACTACAAAATGGACATCACCAATGAACCCGGGGCGCGTGGCTATGCTTAGTAGGGCACTGACCTTTTCTCCCTGCATTATCTATATTTTCTGGTAAAATACATTGGAAAATTCCATTGGGGAAACAACCACTTAGGGTTAGGTCTCCATGAATTCAGACTGCAAAATGGACATCGCCAATGAATTCGGGGAGCAGGGGTATGCTTAGAAGGGCACTGACCTCTTCTCCCTGCATTATCTATATTTTCTGGTAAAATACATTGTAAAATTCCATGGGGGAAAAACCCACTTAGGGTTAGGGTTTGGTCTTCGTGAATTCGGACTGCAAAATGGACATCGTTAATGAACTCGGGCCGCAGGGGTATGCTTAGGAGTGTACAGACTTTTTCTCCCTGCGTTATCTATATTTCCTTATAAAATACGTGGGATAATCCCCTTGGGGAAAAACCCACATAGGGTTAGAGTTAGGTCTGCATGAATTCAGACTGCATAAAGGACATCGCCAATGGTTTTTCCAATGTATTTTACAAGAAACTATAGATAACGCAGGGAGGAAAAGGTCAGTGCCCTAAGCATACTCCTGCAGCCCGAATTCATTGGCGACGTCCATTATGCAGTCTGAATTTATGCAGACCTAACCCTAACCCTATGTGGTTTTTTTCCCAATGGAATTTTCCAATGTATCTTACCAGAAAATATAGATAACGCAGGGAGAAAAGGTCAGTGCCCTCCTAAGCATAACCCTGCACCCCGAATTCATTGGCGATGTCCATTATGCAGTCTGAATTCATGGAGACCTAACCCTAACCCTAAGTGGTTTTTTTCCCAATGGGATTTTCCAATGTATTTTACCAGAAAATATAGATAATGCAGGGAGAAAAAGTCAGTGCCCTCCTAACCATAACCCTGCGCCCCGAATTAATTGGCGATGTCCATTATGCAGTCTGAATTCATGCAGACCTAACCCTAAGTCGTTGTTTCTCCAATGGGATTTTCCAATCTATTTTACCAGAAAATATAGATAACGCAGGGAGAAAACGTCAGTGCCCTCCTAACCATACCCCTGCACCCCGAATTCATTGGCGATGTCCATTATGCAGTCTGAATTCATGCAGACCTAACTCTAACCCTATGTGGGTTTTTCCCCAAGGGGATTATCCCACGTATTTTATAAGGAAATAAAGATAACGCAGGGAGAAAAAGTCTGTACACTCCTAAGCATACCCCTGCGCCCCGAGTTCATTAACGATGTCCATTTTGCTGTCCGAATTCACGGAGACCTAACCCTCACCCTAAGTGGATTTTTCCCCAATGGGATTTTCCAATGTATTTTACAAGGAAACATAGATAATGCGGGGAGAAAAAGTCAGTGCTCTCCTAAACATACCCCTGCGCCCCGAATTAATTGGCGATGTCCATTATGCAGTCTGAATTCATGCAGACCTAACCCTAAGTCGTTGTTTCTCCAATGGGATTTTCCAATCTATTTTACCAGAAAATATAGATAACGCAAGGATAAAAGGTCAGAGCCCTCCTAACCATAGCCCTGCGCCCCGAATTCATTGGCGATGTCCATTATGCAGTCTGAATTCATGCAGACCTAACTCTAACCCTATGTGGGTTTTTCCCCAAGGGGATTATCCCACGTATTTTATAAGGAAATAAAGATAACGCAGGGAGAAAAAGTCTGTACACTCCTAAGCATACCCCTGCGCCCCGAGTTCATTAACGATGTCCATTTTGCTGTCCGAATTCACGGAGACCTAACCCTCACCCTAAGTGGATTTTTCCCCAATGGGATTTTCCAATGTATTTTACAAGGAAACATAGATAATGCGGGGAGAAAAAGTCAGTGCTCTCCTAAACATACCCCTGCGCCCCGAATTAATTGGCGATGTCCATTATGCAGTCTGAATTCATGCAGACCTAACCCTAAGTCGTTGTTTCTCCAATGGGATTTTCCAATCTATTTTACCAGAAAATATAGATAACGCAGGGAGAAAACGTCAGTGCCCTCCTAACCATACCCCTGCACCCCGAATTCATTGGCGATGTCCATTATGCAGTCTGAATTCATGCAGATCTAACTCTAACCCTATGTGGGTTTTTCCCCAAGGGGATTATCCCACGTATTTTATAAGGAAATAAAGATAACGCAGGTAGAAAAAGTCTGTACACTCCTAAGCATACCCCTGCGCCCCGAGTTCATTAACGATGTCCATTTTGCTGTCTGAATTCACGGAGACCTAACCCTCACCCTAAGTGGATTTTTCCCCAATGGGATTTTCCAATGTATTTTACAAGGAAACATAGATAATGCGGGGAGAAAAAGTCAGTGCTCTCCTAAACATACCCCTGCGCCCCGAATTAATTGGGGATGTCCATTATGCAGTCTGAATTCATGCAGACCTAACCCTAAGTCGTTGTTTCTCCAATGGGATTTTCCAATCTATTTTACCAGAAAATATAGATAACGCAAGGATAAAAGGTCAGAGCCCTCCTAACCATAGCCCTGCGCTCCGAATTCATTGGCGATGTCCATTATGCAGTCTGAATTCATGCAGACCTAACTCTAACCCTATGTGGGTGTTTCCCCAAGGGGATTATCCCACGTATTTTATAAGGAAATAAAGATAACGCAGGGAGAAAAAGTCTGTACACTCCTAAGCATACCCCTGCGCCCCGAGTTCATTAACGATGTCCATTTTGCTGTCCGAATTCACGGAGACCTAACCCTCACCCTAAGTGGATTTTTCCCCAATGGGATTTTCCAATGTATTTTACCAGAAAATATAGATAACGCAGGGAGAAAAGGTCAGTGCCCTCCTAAGCATACCCCTGCACCCCGAATTCATCGGCGATGTCCATTTTGCAGTCTGAATTCATGGAGACCTAACCCTAAGTTTTTGTTTCCCCAATGGGATTTTCCAATGTATTTTACTAGAAAATATAGATAACGCAGGGAGAAAAGGTCAGTGCCCCCCTTAGCATACCCCTGCGCCCCGAATTCATTAGCGATGTCCATTTTGCAATCTGAATTCATGGAGACCGAACCCTAAGTGGTTTTTTCGCCAAAGGGATTTTCCAATGTATTTTATGAAAAAATATAGATAACGCAGGGAGAAAAGGTCAGTGCCCTCCTAAGTGCCCTCCTAAGCATACCCCAATGAATCCCTTTGGGGAAAAAACCACTTAGGGTTAGGTTTCCATGAATTCAGACTGCATAATGGACATTGCCAATTAATTCGGGGCGCAGGGGTAAGCTTAGGAGGGCACTGACCTTTTCTCCCTGCGTTATCTATATTTTCTCGTAAAATACGTGGGAAAATCCCTTTGGGGAAAAATCCACTTAGGGTGAGGGTTAGGTCTCCGTGAATTCGGACAGCAAAATGGACATCACCAGTGAACCCGGGGCGTAGGGGTATGCTTAGGAGGGTACTGATCTTTTCTCCCTGCGTTATCTATATTTTTTCATAAAATATATGGGAAAATCCCCTTGGGGAAAAACCCACATAGGGTTAGGGTTAGGTCTCCATGAATTCAGACTGCAAAATGGACATCACCAATGAACCCAGGGCGCAGGGGTATGCTTAGGAGGGTACAGACTTTTTCCCTCTGCGTTATCTATATTTTCTCGTAAAATACATTGGAAAATCCCTTTGGGGAAACAACCACTTAGGGTTAGGGTTAGGTCTCCGTGAATTTGGACTGCAAAATGGACATCACCAATGAACCCGGTTCGTAGGGGTATGCTTAGGAGGGCACTGACCTTTTCTCCCTGTGTTATCTCTATTTCCTTGTAAAATACGTGGGAAAATCCCATTGGGGAAAAATCCACATAGGGTTACGGTTAGGTCTCCATGAATTCAGACTGCAAAATGTACATCGCCAATGAACCCAGGGCACAGGGGTATGCTTAGGAGGGTACAGACTTTTTCTCCCTGCATTATCTTTAATTCCTTATAAAATACGTGGGAAAATCCCCTTGGGGAAAAACCCACATAGGGTTAGGGTTAGGTCTCCGTGAACTCGGACTGCAAAATGGACATCGTCAATGAACCCGGGGCGCAGGGGTATGCTTAGGAGGGCACTGACCTTTTCTCCCTGCGTTATCTATATTTCCTTATAAAATACATGGGATAATCCCCTTGGGGAAAAACCCACATAGGGTTAGGCTTCGGTCTGCATGAATTCAGACTGCATAATGGACATTGCCAATGAATTCGGGTCGCAGGGGTATGGTTAGGACGGCACTAACCTTTTCTCCTTGCGTTATCTATATTTCCTTGAAAAATACATGGCAAAATCCTCTTGGGGTAAAAACCCACTTAGTGTTAGGGTTAGGTCTCCGTGAATTCGGACTGCAAAATGGACATCGCCAATGAACCCGGGGCGCAGGGGTATGCTTAGGAGTGTACCGACTTTTTCTGCCCGCGTTATCTATATTGCCTTGTAAAATACATTGGAAAATCCCATTGGGGAAAAATCCATTTAGGGTTAGGGTTAGGTCTCCGTGAATTCGGACAGCAAAATGGACATCACCAATGAACCCGGGGCATAGGGGTATGCCTAGGAGGGCACTGACCTTTTCTCCCTGCGTTATCTATATTTTTTCATAAAATACATTGGAAAATCCCATTGGGGAAACAACCACTTAGGGTTAGGTCTCCATGAATTCAGACTGCAAAATGGACATCGCCAATGAATTCGGGGAGCAGGGGTATGCTTAGAAGGGCACTGACCTTTTCTGCCTGCATTATCTATATTTTCTGGTAAAATACATTGTAAAATTCCATGGGGGAAAAACCCACTTAGGGTTAGGGTTTGGTCTCCGTGAATTCGGACTGAAAAATGGACATCGTTAATGAACTCGGGCTGCAGGGGTATGCTTAGGAGTGTACAGACTTTTTCTCCCTGCGTTATCTATATTTCCTTATAAAATACGTGGGATAATCCCCTTGGGGAAAAACCCACATAGGGTTAGAGTTAGGTCTGCATGAATTCAGACTGCATAATGGACATCGCCATGAATTTTTCCTGAAATGGATTTTCCAATGTATTTTACAAGAAACTATAGATAACGCAGGGAGGAAAAGGTCAGTGCCCTAAGCATACCCCTGCAGCCCGAATTCATTGGCGACGTCCATTATGCAGTCTGAATTCATGCAGACCTAACCCTAAGTCGTTGTTTCTCCAATGGGATTTTCCAATCTATTTTACCAGAAAATATAGATAACGCAGGGAGAAAACGTCAGTGCCCTCCTAAGCATACCCCTGCGCCCCGAATTCATTGGCGATGTCCATTATGCAGTCTGAGTTAATGTAGACCTAACCCTAACCATATGTGGGTTTTTCCCCAAGGGGATTTTCCCACGTATTTTACAAGGAAATATAGATAACGCAAGGATAAAAGGTCAGAGCCCTCCTAACCATACCCCTGCGCCCCGAATTCATTGGCGATGTCCATTATGCAGTCTGAATTCATGGAGACCTAACTCTAACCCTATGTGGGTTTTTCCCCAAGGGGATTATCCCACGTATTTTATAAGGAAATATAGATAACGCAGGGAGAAAACGTCAGTGCCCTCCTAAGCATACCCCTGCGCCTCGAGTTCATTATCGATGTCCATTTTGCTGTCCGAATTCACGGAGACTTAACCCTCACCCTAAGTGAATTTTTCCCCAATGGGATTTTCCAATGTATTTTACCAGAAAATATAGATAACGCAGGGAGAAAAGGTCAGTGCCCTCCTAAGCATACCCCTGCACCCCGAATTCATTGGCGATGTCCATTTTGCAGTCTGAATTCATGGAGACCTAACCCTAAGTTGTTGTTTCCCCAATGGGATTTTCCAATGTATTTTACTAGAAAATATAGATAACGCAGGGGGAAAAGGTCAGTGCCCCCCTAAGCATACCCCTGCGCCCCGAATTCATTGGCGATGTCCATTTTGCAATCTGAATTCATGGAGACCTAACCCTAAGTGGTTTTTTCGCCAAAGGGATTTTCCAATGTATTTTATGAAAAAATATAGATAACGCAGGGAGAAAAGGTCAGTGCCCTCCTAAGTGCCCTCCTAAGCATACCCCAATGAATCCCGTTGGGGAAAAAACCACTTAGGGTTAGGTTTCCATGAACCTAGGTTGAGGTGTCCGTGAATTCGGACTGCAAAATGGACATCAACAATGAACCCGGAGGGTAGCGGTATGCTTAGGTGGGCACTGACCTTTCCTCCCTGCGTTATCTATATTTTTTCATAAAATACATTGGAAAATCCCTTTGGCGAAAAAACCACTTAGGGTTATGGTTAGGTCTCCATGAATTCAGACTGCAAAATGTACATCGCCAATGAACCCAGGGCACAGGGGTATGCTTAGGAGGGTACAGACTTTTTCTCCCTGCATTATCTTTAATTCCTTATAAAATACGTGGGAAAATCCCCTTGGGGAAAAACCCACATAGGGTTAGGGTTAGGTCTCCGTGAACTCGGACTGCAAAATGGACATCGTCAATGAACCCGGGGCGCAGGGGTATGCTTAGGAGGGCACTGACCTTTTCTCCCTGCGTTATCTATATTTCCTTATAAAATACATGGGATAATCCCCTTGGGGAAAAACCCACATAGGGTTAGGCTTCGGTCTGCATGAATTCAGACTGCATAATGGACATTGCCAATGAATTCGGGTCGCAGGGGTATGGTTAGGACGGCACTAACCTTTTCTCCTTGCGTTATCTATATTTCCTTGAAAAATACATGGCAAAATCCTCTTGGGGTAAAAACCCACTTAGTGTTAGGGTTAGGTCTCCGTGAATTCGGACTGCAAAATGGACATCGCCAATGAACCCGGGGCGCAGGGGTATGCTTAGGAGTGTACCGACTTTTTCTGCCCGCGTTATCTATATTGCCTTGTAAAATACATTGGAAAATCCCATTGGGGAAAAATCCATTTAGGGTTAGGGTTAGGTCTCCGTGAATTCGGACAGCAAAATGGACATCACCAATGAACCCGGGGCATAGGGGTATGCCTAGGAGGGCACTGACCTTTTCTCCCTGCGTTATCTATATTTTTTCATAAAATACATTGGAAAATCCCATTGGGGAAACAACCACTTAGGGTTAGGTCTCCATGAATTCAGACTGCAAAATGGACATCGCCAATGAATTCGGGGAGCAGGGGTATGCTTAGAAGGGCACTGACCTTTTCTCCCTGCATTATCTATATTTTCTGGTAAAATACATTGGAAAATTCCATTTGGGAAAAACCCACTTAGGGTTAGGGTTTGGTCTCCGTGAATTCGGACTGAAAAATGGACATCGTTAATGAACTCGGGCTGCAGGGGTATGCTTAGGAGTGTACAGACTTTTTCTCCCTGCGTTATCTATATTTCCTTATAAAATACGTGGGATAATCCCCTTGGGGAAAAACCCACATAGGGTTAGAGTTAGGTCTGCATGAATTCAGACTGCATAATGGACATCGCCATGAATTTTTCCTGAAATGGATTTTCCAATGTATTTTACAAGAAACTATAGATAACGCAGGGAGGAAAAGGTCAGTGCCCTAAGCATACTTCTGCAGCCCGAATTCATTGGCGACGTCCATTATGCAGTCTGAATTTATGCAGACCTAACCCTAACCCTATGTGGTTTTTTTCCCAATGGGATTTTCCAATGTATTTTACCAGAAAATATAGATAATGCAGGGAGAAAAGGTCAGTGCCCTCCTAAGCATAACCCTGCGCCCCGAATTCATTGGAGATGTCCATTATGCAGTCTGAATTCATGGAGACCTAACCCTAACCCTAAGTGGTTTTTTTCCCAATGGGATTTTCCAATGTATTTTACAAGGAAACATAGATAATGCGGGGAGAAAAAGTCAGTGCCCTCCTAACCATACCCCTGCGCCCCGAATTAATTGGCGATGTCCATTATGCAGTCTGAATTCATGCAGACCTAACCCTAAGTCGTTGTTTCTCCAATTGGATTTTCCAATCTATTTTACCAGAAAATATAGATAACGCAGGGAGAAAACGTCAGTGCCCTCCTAAGCATACCCCTGCGCCCCGAATTCATTGGCGATGTCCATTATGCAGTCTGAGTTCATGTAGACCTAACCCTAACCATATTTGGGTTTTTCCCCAAGGGGTTTTTCCCACGTATTTTACAAGGAAATATAGATAACGCAGGGAGAAAAGGTCAGTGCCCTCATAAGCATACCCCTGCACCCCGAATTCATTGGCGATGTCCATTTTGCAGTCTGAATTCATGGAGACCTAACCCTAAGTTGTTGTTTCCCCAATGGGATTTTCCAATGTATTTTACTAGAAAATATAGATAACCCAGGGAGAAAAGGTCAGTGCCCCCCTAAGCATACCCCTGCGCCCCGAATTCATTGGCGATGTCCATTTTGCAATCTGAATTCATGGAGACCTAACCCTAAGTGGTTTTTTCGCCAAAGGGATTTTCCAATGTATTTTATGAAAAAATATAGATAACGCAGGGAGAAAAGGTCAGTGCCCTCCTAAGTGCCCTCCTAAGCATACCCCAATGAATCCCTTTGGGGAAAAAACCACTTAGGGTTAGGTTTCCATGAACCTAGGTTGAGGTGTCCGTGAATTCGGACTGCAAAATGGACATCAACAATGAACCCTGGGCGTAGGGGTATGCTTAGGTGGGCACTGACCTTTCCTCCCTGCGTTATCTATATTTCCTTGTAAAATACGTGGGAAAATCCTCTTGGGGAAAAACCCACATAGGGTTATGGTTAGGTCTCCATGAATTCAGACTGCATTATGGACATCGCCAATGAATTCGGGGCGCAGGGGTATGGTTAGGAGGGCACTGACCTTTTCTCCCTCCATTATCTATATTTTCTGGTAAAATACATTGGAAAATTCCATTGGGGAAAAAGCAACTTAGGGTTAGGGTTAGGTCTGCATGAATTCAGACTGCATAATGGACATCACCAATGAACCCAGGACGCAGGGGTATGCTTAGGAGGGTACAGACCTTTTCTCCCTGCGTTATCTATATTTCCTTGAAAAATACATGGGAAAATCCCCTTGGGGAAAAACACACATAGGGTAGGGTTAGGTCTCCATGAATTCAGACTGCATAATGGACATCGCCAATGAATTCGGTGAGCAGGGGTATGCTTAGGAGGGCACTGACCTTTTCTCCCTGCGTTATCTATAGTTTCTGGTAAAATACATTGGAACATCCATTTGGGGAAAAAACCACTTAGGGTTAGGTCTCCGAGAATTCAGACAGCAAAACGGAGATCACCAATGAACCCAGGGTGTAGGGGTATGCGTAGGAGAGTACCGACTTTTTCTGCCTGCGTTATCTATATTGCCTTGTAAAATACATTGGAAAATCCCTTTGGGGTCAAAATCCACTTAGGGTTAGGGTTAGGTCTCCGTAAATTCGGATAGCAAAATGGACATCACCAATGAACCCGGGGCCTAGGGGTATGCTTAGGAGGGCACTGACCTTTTCTCCCTGCGTTATCTATATTTTTTCATAAAATACATTGGAAAATCCCTTTCGGGAAAAAAACCACTGAGGGTTAGGTCTCCATGAATTCAGACTGCAAAATGTACATCGCCAATGAATTCGGGGAGCAGGGGTATGCTTAGGAGGGCACTGACGTTTTCTCGCTGCATTATCTATATTTTCTGGTAAAATACATTGGAAAATTCCATTGGGGAAAAACCCACTTAGGGTTTGGGTTAGGTCTCCATAAATTCAGACTGCAAAATGGACATCGCCAATGAACCCAGGGTGCAGGGATATGCTTAGGAGTGTACAGCCTTTTTCTCCCTGCGTTATCTATATTTCCTTGAAAAATACGTGGGATAATCCCCTTGGGGAAAAACCCACATAGGGTTAGAGTTAGGTCTACATGAATTCGGACTGCAAAATGGACATCGCCAATGAACCCAGGGCGCAAGGGGTATGCTTAGGAGGGTACAGACCTTTTCTCCCTGCGTTATCTATATTTCCTTGAAAAATACATAGGAAAATCCCCTTGGGGAAAAAACCACTTAGGGTTAGGGTTAGGACTGTCTGAATTCAGACTGCAAAATGGACATCATCAATGAACCCGGGGCGCGGGGCTATGCTTAGGAGGGCACTGACCTTTTCTCCCTGCATTATCTATATTTTCTGGTAAAATACATTGGAAAATCCCATTGGGGAAACAACCACTTTGGGTTAGGTCTCCATGAATTGAGACTGCAAAATGGACATCGCCAATGAATTTGGGGAGCAGCGGTATGCTTAGAAGGGCACTGACCTTTTCTCCCTGCATTATCTATATTTTCTGGTAAAATACATTGTAAAATTCCATGGGGGAAAAACCCACATAGGGTTAGGGTTTGGTCTCCGTGAATTCGGACTTCAAAATGGACATCACTAATGAACCCGGGGTGTAGGGGTATGATTAGGAGGGTACAGCCTTTTTCTCTCTGCGTTATCTATATTTCCTTGTAAAATACATGGGAAAATCCCCCTGGGGAAAAACCACTTAGGATTAGGGTTAGGTCTCCATGAATTCAGACTGCATAATGGACATTGCCAATGAATTCGGGGTGCAGGGGTATGCTTAGGAGGGCACTGACCTTTTCTCCCTGCGTTATCTATATTTTCTGGTAAAATACATTGGAAATCCCATTGGGGAAAAAGCCGCTTAGGGTTAGGGTTAGGACTCCGTGAATTCGGACTGCAAAATGGACATCACCAATGAACCCGGGTCGTAGGGGTATGCTTAGGAGGGCACTGACCTTTTCTCCCTGCGTTATCTATATTTCCTTGTAAAATACGTGGGAAAATCCCATTGGGGAAAAACCCACATAGGGTTAGGTCTCCATAAATTCAGACTGCAAAATGGACATCACCAATGAACCCAGGGCGCAGGGGTATGCTTAGCAAGGCACTGACCTTTTCTCCCTGCGTTATCTATATTTTCTCGTAAAATACATTGGAAAATCCCTTTGGGGAAAAAACCACTTAGGGTTAGCGTTAGGACTCCGTGAATTCGGACTGCAAAATGGACATCACCAATGAACCCGGGTCGTATGGGTATGCTTAGGAGGGTACTGACCTTTTCTCCCTGCGTTATCTATATTTTCTGGTAAAATACATTGGAAAATTCCATTGGGTAAAAAACCACTTAGGGTAAGGTTTAGGTCTCCGTGTATTCGGACTGCATAATGGACATCGCCAATGAATTCGGGGCGTAGGGATATGCTTAGTAGGGCACTGACCTTTTCTCCCTGCATTATCTATATTTTCTCGTAAAATACATTGGAAAATCCCTTAGGGGAAAAAACCACTTAGGGTTAGGGTTAGGACTCCGTGAATTCGGACTGCCAAATGGACATCGCCAATGAATTCGGGGCGCAGGGGTATGCTTTGGAGGGCACTGACCTTTTCTCCCTGCATTATCTATATTTTCTGGTAAAATACATTGGAAAATTCCATTGGGCAAAAAACCACTTAGGGTAAGGTTTAGGTCTCCGTGTATTCGGACTGCATGGACGTTTTCTCCATGCGTTATCTTTAATTCCTTATAAAATAAGTGGGAAAATCCCCTTGGGGAAAAACCAACATAGGGTTAGGTCTCCATGAATTCAGACTGAATAATGGACATCGCCAATGAATTAGGGGCGCAGGGGTATCCTTAGGAGGGCACTGACCTTTTCTCCCTGCGTTATCTATATATTCTGGTAAAATCCATTGGAAAATTCCATTGGGGAAACAACCACTTAGAGTTAGGTCTCCATGAATTCAAACTGCAAAATGGACATCGCCAATGAATTTGGGACGCATGGGTATGCTTAGGAGGGCACTGACCTTTTCTCCCTGCGTTATCTATATTTCCTTGAAAAATACATGGGAAAATCCTCTTGGGGGAAAAACCCACTTAGTGTTAGGGTTAGGTCTCCGTGAATTCGGACTGCAAAATGGACATCGCCAATGAACCCGGGGCGCAGGCATATGCTTAGGAGTGTACCGACTTTTTCTGCCCGCGTTATCTATATTGCCTTGTAAAATACATTGGAAAATCCCATTGGGGAAAAATCCACTTAGGGTTAGGGTTAGGTCTCCGTGAATTCGGACAGCAAAATGGACATCACCAATGAACCCGGGGCATAGGGGTATGCTTAGGAGTGTACCGACTTTTTCTTCCCGCGTTATCTATATTGCCTTGTAAAATACATTGGAACATCCATTTGGGGAAAAATCCACTTAGGGTTAGGGTTAGGTCTCCGTGAATTCGGACAGCAAAATGGACATCACCAATGAACCCGGGGCATAGGGGTATGCTTAGGAGGGCACTGACCTTTTCTCCCTGCGTTATCTATATTTTTTCATGAAATACATTGGAAAATCCCTTTGGGGAAAAAAACCATTTAGGGTTAGGTCTCCATGAATTCGGACTGCAAAATGGACATCACCAATGAACCCGGGGCGTAGGGGTATGCTTAGGAGTGTACCGACTTTTTCTTCCCGCGTTATCTATATTGCCTTGTAAAATACATTGGAACATCCATTTGGGGAAAAATCCACTTAGGGTTAGGGTTAGGTCTCCGTGAATTCGGACAGCAAAATGGACATCACCAATGAACCCGGGGCATAGGGGTATGCTTAGGAGGGCACTGACCTTTTCTCCCTGCGTTATCTATATTTTTTCATGAAATACATTGGAAAATCCCATTGGGGAAACAACCACTTAGGGTTAGGTCTCCATGAATTCAGACTGCAAAATGGACATCGCCAATGAATTCGGGGAGCAGGGGTATGCTTAGAAGGGCACTGACCTTTTCTGCCTGCATTATCTATATTTTCTGGTAAAATACATTGCAAAATTCCATGGGGGAAAAACCCACTTAGGGTTAGGGTTTGGTCTCCGTGAATTCGGACTGCAAAATGGACATCGTTAATGAACTCAGGCCGCAGGGGTATGCTTAGGAGTGTACAGACTTTTTCTCCCTGCGTTATCTATATTTCCTTATAAAATACGTGGGACAATCCCCTTGGGGAAAAACCCACATAGGGTTAGAGTTAGGTCTGCATGAATTCAGACTGCATAAAGGACATCGCCATGAATTTTTCGTGAAATGGATTTTCCAATGTATTTTACAAGAAACAGGGAGGAAAAGGTCAGTGCCCTAAGCATACCCCTGCAGCCCGAATTCATTGGCGACGTCCATTATGCAGTCTGAATTTATGCAGACCTAACCCTAACCCTATGTGGTTTTTTTCCCAATGGGATTTTCCAATATAGTTTACCAGAAAATATAGATAATACAGGGAGAAAAGGTCAGTGCCCTCCTAAGCATAACCCTGCACCCCGAATTCATTGGCGATGTCCATTATGCAGTCTGAATTCATGGAGACCTAACCCTAAGTGGTTTTTTTCCCAATGGGATTTTCCAATCTATTTTACCAGAAAATATAGATAACGCAGGGAGAAAACGTCAGTGCCCTCCTAAGCATACCCCTGCGCCCCGAATTCATTGGCGATGTCCATTATGCAGTCTGAGTTAATGTAGACCTAACCCTAACCATATGTGGGTTTTTCCCCAAGGGGATTTTCCCACGTATTTTACAAGGAAATATAGATAACGCAAAGATAAAAGGTCAGAGCCCTCCTAACCATACCCCTGCGCCCCGAATTCATTGGCGATGTCCATTATGCAGTCTGAATTCATGCAGACCTAACTCTAACCCTATGTGGGTTTTTCCCCAAGGGGATTATCCCACGTATTTTATAAGGAAATAAAGATAACGCAGGGAGAAAAAGTCTGTACACTCCTAAGCATACCCCTGCGCCTCGAGTTCATTAACGATGTCCATTTTGCTGTCTGAATTCATGGAGACCTAACCCTAACCCTATGTGGGTTTTTCCCCAAGGGGATTTTCCCACGTATTTTACAAGGAAATATAGATAATGCAGGGAGAAAAGGTCAGTACCCTCCTAAGCATACCCCTACGCCCCAGGTTCACTGGTGATTTCCATTTTGCTGTCCGAATTCACGGAGACCTAACCCTCACCCTAAGTGGATTTTTCCCCAAAGGGATTTTCCAATGTATTTTACGAGAAAATATAGATAACGGAGGGAGAAAAGGTCAGTGCCCTCCTAAGCATACCCCTGCGCCCCGAATTCATTGGCGATGTCCATTTTGCAGTCTGAATTCATGGAGACCTAATCCTAAATGGTTGTTTCTCCAATGGGATTTTTCAATATATTTTACCAGAAAATATAGATAAAGCAGGGAAAAAAGGTCAGTGCCCTCCTAAGCATACCCCTGCGCCCCGAATTCATTGGCGATGTCCATTATGCAGTCTGAATTCATGTAGACCTAACCCTAACCTTATGTGGGTTTTTCCCCAAGGGGATTTTCCTACGTATTTTATAAGGAATTAAAGATAACGCAGGGAGAAAAAGTCTGTACCCTCCTAAGCATACCCCTGCACCCCGAATTCATTGGCGATGTCCATTATGCAGTCTGAATTCATGTAGACCTAACCCTAACCCTATGTTGGTTTTTCCCCAAGAGTATTTTCCCATGTATTTTTCAAGGAAATATAGATAACGCAGGGAGAAAAGGTCAGTGCCCTCCAAAGCATAGCCCTGCGCCCTGAATTCATTGGCGATGTCCATTATGCAGTCTGAATTCATGGAGATCTAACCATAACCCTATGTGAGTTTTTCCCAAAGGGGATTTTCCCACATATTTTACAAGGAAATATAGATAACGCAGGTAGAAAAGGTCAGTGCCCTCCTAAGCATACCCATACGACCCGGGTTCATTGGTGATGTCCATTTTGCAGTCCGAATTCACGGAGTCCTAACCCTAACCCTAAGTGGTTTTTTCCCCAAAGGGATTTTCCAATGTATTTTACGAGAAAATATAGATAACGCAGGGAGAAAAGGTCAGTGCCCTCCTAAGCATACCCCTACGCTCCGGGTTCATTGTTGATGTCCATTTTGTTGTTCGAATTCACGGAGATCTAACCCTAACCTTAAATGGATTTTTCCCCAATGGGATTTTCTAATGTATTTTACCAGAAAATATAGATAACACAGGGAGAAAAGGTCAGTGCCCTCCTAAGCATACTCATGCGCTCTAAATTTATTGGTGATGTCCATTATGCAGTCTGAATTCATGCAGACCTAACCCTAACCCTAAGTTGCTTTTTCCCCAAGGGGATTTTCCCATGTATTTTTCAAGGAAATATAGATAACGCAGGGAGAAAAGGTCTGTACCCTCCTAAGCATACCCCTGCGCCCTGGGTTCATTGGCGATGTCCATTTTGCAGTCCGAATTCATGCAGACCTAAGCCTAACCCTATGTGGGTTTTTCCCCAAGGGGATTATCCCATGTATTTTATAAGGAAATATAGATAACGCAGGGAGGAAAGGTCAGTGCCCTCCTAAGCATACCCCTGCGCCCCGGGTTCATTGACGATGTCCATTTTGCAGTCCGAGTTCACGGAGACCTAACCCTATCCCTAAGTGGGTTTTTCCCCCATGGAATTTTCCAATGTATTTTACCAGAAAATATAGATAACGCAGGGAGAAAAGGTCAGTGCCCTCCTCAGCATACCCCTGCGCCCCGAATTCATTGGCAATGTCCATTATGCAGTCTGAATTCATGTAGACCTAACCCTAACCATATGTGGGTTTTTCCCCAAGGGGATTTTCCCACGTATTTTATAAGGAATTAAAGATAACGCAGGGAGAAAAAGTCTGTACCCTCCTAAGCATACCCCTGTGACCTGGGTTCATTGGCGATGTCCATTTTGCAGTCTGAATTCATGGAGACCTAACCCTAACCCTATGTGGATTTTTCCCCAATGGGATTTTCCCACGTATTTTACAAGGAAATATAGATAAGGCAGGGAGAAAAGGTCAGTGCCCTCCTAAGCATACCCCTACGCCCCGGGTTCATTGGTGATGTCCATTTTGCAGTCCAAATTCACGGAGACCTAACCCTAACCCTAAGTGGTTGTTTCCCCAAAGGGATTTTCCAATGTGTTTTACGAGAAAATATAGATAACGTAGAGAGAAAAAGTCTGTACCCTCCTAAGCATACCCCTGCGCCCTGGGTTCATTGGTGATGTCCATTTTGCAGTCTGAATTTATGGAGACCTAACCCTAACCCTAAGTGGTTTTTCCCCAAGGGGATTTTCCCATGTAGTTTACAAGGAAATATAGATAACGCGTGGAGAAAAAGTCAGTGCCCTCCTAACCATACCCCTGCGCCCCGAATTCATTGGCGATGTCCATTATGCAGACTGAATTCATGGAGACCTAACCATAACCCTATGTGAGTTTTTCCCAAAGGGGATTTTTCCACATATTTTACAAGGAAATATAGATAACGCAGGTAGAAAAGGTCAGTGCCCTCCTAAGCATACCCATACGACCCGGGTTCATTGGTGATGTCCATTTTGCAGTCCGAATTCACGGACTCCTAACCCAACCCTAAGTGGTTTTTTTCCCCAAAGGGATTTTCCAATGTATTTTACGAGAAAATATAGATAACGCAGGGAGAAAAGGTCAGTGCCCTCCTAAGCATACCCCTACGCCCCGGGTTCATTGTCGATGTCCATTTTGCTGTTCGAATTCACGGAGATCTAACCATAACCCTATGTGAGTTTTTCCCAAAGGGGATTTTTCCACATATTTTACAAGGAAATATAGATAACGCAGGTAGAAAAGGTCAGTGCCCTCCTAAGCATACCCATACGACCCGGGTTCATTGGTGAGGTCCATTTTGAAGTCCGAATTCACGGAGACCTAACCCTAACTCTAAGTGGTTTTTTCCCCAAAGGGATTTTCCAATGTATTTTACAAGAAAATATAGATAACGCAGGCAGAAAATGTCAGTGCCCTCCTAACCATACCCATGCGCTCTAAATTAATTGGTGATGTCCATTATGCAGTCTGAATTCATGCAGACCAAACCCTAACCCTAAGTTGCTTTTTCCACTAGGGGATTTTCCCATGTATTTTTCAAGGAAATATAGATAATGCAGGGAGAAAAGGTCTGTACCCTCCTACGCATACCCCTGCGCCCCGGGTTCATTGGCGATGTCTATTTTGTAGTCCAAATTCACGGAGACCTAACCCTAACCCTAAGTGGTTTTTCCCCCAATGGGATTTTCCAATGTATTTTACCAGAAAATATAGATAACGCAGGGCGAAAAGGTCAGTGCCCTCCTAAGCATACCCCTGCTCCCCGAATTCATTGGCGATGTCCATTTTGCAGTCTGAATTCATGGAGACCTAATCCTAAGTGGTTGTTTCTCCAATGGGATTTTTCAATATATTTTACCCAAAAATATAGATAACGCAGGGAAAAAAGGTCAGTGCCCTCCTAAGCATACCCCTGCGCCCCGAATTCATTGGCAATGTCCATTATGCAGTCTGAATTCATGTAGACCTAACCCTAACCTCATGTGGGTTTTTCCCCAAGGGGATTTTCCCACGTATTTTATAAGGAATTAAAGATAACGCAGGGAGAAAAAGTCTGTACCCTCCTAAGCATACCCCTGCACCCCGAATTCATTGGCGATGTCCATTATGCAGTCTGAATTCATGGAGACCTAACCCTAACCCTATGTTGGTTTTTCCCCAAGAGGATTTTCCCATGTATTTTTCAAGGAAATATAGATAACGCAGGGAGAAAAGGTCAGTGCTCTCCAAAGCATAGCCCTGTGCCCCGAATTCATTGGCGATGTCCATTATGCAGTCTGAATTCATGGAGACCTAACCATAACCCTATGTGAGTTTTTCCCAAAGGGGATATTCCCACGTATTTTACAAGGAAATATAGATAACGGAGGGAGAAAAGGTCAGTGCCCTCCTAAGCATACCCATACGACCCGGGTTCATTGGTGATGTCCATTTTGCAGTCCGAATTCACGGAGTCCTAACCCTAACCCTAAGTGGTTTTTTCCCCCAAAGGGATTTTCCAATGTATTTTACGAGAAAATATAGATAACGCAGGGAGAAAAGGTCAGTGCCCTCCTAAGCATACCCCTACGCCCCGGGTTCATTGTTGATGTCCATTTTGCTGTTCGAATTCACGGAGATCTAACCCTAACCCTAAATGGATTTTTCCCCAATGGGATTTTCTAATGTATTTTACCAGAAAATATAGATAACACAGGGAGAAAAGGTCAGTGCCCTCCTAAGCATACTCATGCGCTCTAAATTTATTGGTGATGTCCATTATGCAGTCTGAATTCATGCAGACCTAACCCTAACCCTAAGTTGCTTTTTCCCCAAGGGGATTTTCCCATGTATTTTTCAAGGAAATACAGATAACGCAGGGAGAAAAGGTCTGTACCCTCCTAAGCATACCCCTGCGCCCTGGGTTCATTGGCGATGTCCATTTTGCAGTCCGAATTCATGTAGACCTAACTCTAACCTTATGTGGGTTTTTCCCCAAGGGGATTTTCCCACGTATTTTATAAGGAATTAAAGATAACGCAGGGAGAAAAAGGCTGTACCCTCCTAAGCATACCCCTGCGCCCTGGGTTCATTGGCGATGTCCATTTTGCAGTCTGAATTTATGGAGACCTAACCCTAACCCTAAGTGGGTTTTTCCCCAATGGAATTTTCCAATGTATTTTACGAGAAAATATAGATAACGCAGGGAAAAAAGGTCAGTGCCCTCCTAAGCATACCCCTGCTCCCTGAATTCATTGGCGATGTCCATTTTGCAGTCTGAATTCATGGAGACCTAACCCTAAGTGGTTTTTTCCCCCAAAGGGATTTTCCAATGTATTTTATGAAAAAATATAGATAACGCAGCAAGAAAAGTTCAGTGCCCTCCTAAGCATACCCCTACGCCCCGGGTTCATTGGTGATGTCCATTTTGCTGTCCGAATTTACGGAGACCTAACCCTAACCCTAAGTGGATTTTTCCCCAATGGGATTTTCCAATGTATTTTAGAAGGCAATATAGATAACACAGGCAGAAAAAGTCGGTACCCTCCTAAGCATACCCCTACGCCCCGGGTTCATTGGTGATGTCCATTTTGCTGTCTGAATTCTCGGAGACCTAACCGTAACCCTAAGTGGTTTTTTCCCCAAATGGATGTTCCAATGTATTTTACCAGAAACTATAGATAACGCAGGGAGAAAAGGTCAGTGCCCTCCTAAGCATACCTTTGCTCCCCGAATTCATTGGCGATGTCCATTATGCAGTCTGAATTCATGGAGACCTAACCCTAACCCTAGGTGGGTTTTTCCCCAAGGGGATTTTCCCATGTATTTTACAAGGAAATATAGATAACGCAGGGAGAAAAGGTCTGTACCCTCCTAAGCATACCCCTGCGCCCTGGGTTCATTGGTGATTTCCATTATGCAGTCTGAATTCATGCAGACCTAACCCTAACCCTAAGTTGCTTTTTCCCCAATGGAACTTTCCAATGTATTTTACCAGAAAATATAGATAATGTAGGGAGAAAAGGTCAGTGCCCTCCTAACCATACCCCTGCGCCCTGAATTCATTGGCGATGTCCATAATGCAGTCTGAATTCATGGAGACCTAACCATAACCCTATGTGGTTTTTCCCCAAGGGGATTCTCCCACGTATTTTACAAGGAAATATAGATAACGCAGGGAGGAAAGGTCAGTGCCCACCTAAACATACCCCTACGCCCCGGGTTCATTGTTGATGTCCATTTTGCAGTCCGAATTCACGGACACCTCAACTTAAGTGGGTTTTTCCCCAAGGGGATTTTCCAATGTATTTTACAAGGAAATATAGATAACGCGAGGAGAAAAAGCCAGTGCGCTCCTAAGCATACCACTGCAGCCCAAGTTAATTGGCGATGTCCATTTCACGGTCCAAATTCATGGAGACCTAACCCTAAATGGGATTTTCCCAAATGGGATTTTCCCACATATTTTACAAGGAAATATAGATAACATAGGGAGAAAAGGTCAGTGCCCTCCTAAGCATACCCCTGCGCCCCGGGTTCATTGGCGATGTGCATTATGGAGTCAGAATTCATGCAGACCTAACCCTAACCCTATGTGGGTTTTTCCCCAAGGTGATTTTCCCACGTATTTTACAAGGAAATATAGATAACGCAAGGAGAAAAGGTTAGTGCCGTCCTAACCATACCCTTGTGCCCCGGGTTCATTGACGATGTCCATTTTGCAGTCCGAGTTCACGGAGACCTAACCCTAACCCTAAGTGGGTTTTTCCCCAATGGAATTTTCCAATGTATTTTACCAGAAAATATAGATAACGCAGGGAGAAAAGGTCAGTGCCCTCCTCAGCATACCCCTGCGCCCCGAATTCATTGGCAATGTCCATTATGCAGTCTGAATTCATGTAGACCTAACCCTAACCATATGTGGGTTTTTCCCCAAGGGGATTTTCCCACGTATTTTATAAGGAATTAAAGATAACGCAGGGAGAAAAAGTCTGTACCCTCCTAAGCATACCCCTGTGACCTGGGTTCATTGGCGATGTCCATTTTGCAGTCTGAATTCATGGAGACCTAACCATAACCCTATGTGGATTTTTCCCCAATGGGATTTTCCCACGTATTTTACAAGGAAATATAGATAACGCAGGGAGAAAAGGTCAGTGCCCTCCTAAGCATACCCCTACGCCCCGGGTTCATTGGTGATGTCCATTTTGAAGTCCAAATTCACGGAGATCTAACCCTAACCCTTAGTGGTTGTTTCCCCAAAAGGATTTTCCAATGTATTTTACGAGAAAATATAGATAACGCAGAGAGAAAAAGTCTGTACCCTCCTAAGCATACCCCTGCGCCCTGGGTTCATTGGTGATGTCAATTTTGCAGTCTGAATTTATGGAGACCTAACCCTAACCCTACGTGGTTTTTCCCCAAGGTGATTTTCCCATGTAGTTTACAAGGAAATATAGATAACGTGGTGAGAAAAAGTCAGTGCCCTCCTAACCATACCCCTGCGCCCCGAATTCATTGGCGATGTCCATTATGCAGTCTGAATTCATGCAGACCTAACCCTAACGCTATGTGGGTTTTTCCCCAAGGGGATTATCTCACGTATTTTATAAGGAAATATAGATAACGCAGGGAGAAAAAGTCTGTACCCTCCTAAGCATACCCCTACGCCCCGGGTTCATTGGTGAGGTCCATTTTGAAGTCCGAATTCACGGAGACCTAACCCTAACTCTAAGTGGTTTTTTCCCCAAAGGGATTTTCCAATGTATTTTACAAGAAAATATAGATAACGCAGGCAGAAAAGGTCAGTGCCCTCCTAACCATACCCATGCGCTCTAAATTAATTGGTGATGTCCATTATGCAGTCTGAATTCATGCAGACCTAACCCTAACCCTAAGTTGCTTTTTCCACTAGGGGATTTTCCCATGTATTTTTCAAGGAAATATAGATAATGCAGGGAGAAAAGGTCTGTACCCTCCTACGCATACCCCTGCGCCCCGGGTTCATTGGCGATGTCTATTTTGTAGTCCAAATTCACGGAGACCTAACCCTAACCCTAAGTGGTTTTTCCCCCAATGGGATTTTCCAATGTATTTTACCAGAAAATATAGATAACGCAGGGCGAAAAGGTCAGTGCCCTCCTAAGCATACCCCTGCTCCCCGAATTCATTGGCGATGTCCATTTTGCAGTCTGAATTCATGGAGACCTAATCCTAAGTGGTTGTTTCTCCAATGGGATTTTTCAATATATTTTACCCAAAAATATAGATAACGCAGGGAAAAAAGGTCAGTGCCCTCCTAAGCATACCCCTGCGCCCCGAATTCATTGGCAATGTCCATTATGCAGTCTGAATTCATGTAGACCTAACCCTAACCGTATGTGGGTTTTTCCCCAAGGGGATTTTCCCACATATTTTATAAGGAATTAAAGATAACGCAGGGAGAAAAAGTCTGTACCCTCCTAAGCATACCCCTGCACCCCGAATTCATTGGCGATGTCCATTATGCAGTCTGAATTCATGGAGACCTAACCCTAACCCTCTGTTGGTTTTTCCCCAAGAGGATTTTCCCATGTATTTTTCAAGGAAATATAGATAACGCAGGGAGAAAAGGTCAGTGCCCTCCAAAGCATAGCCCTGCGCCCCGAATTCATTGGCGATGTCCATTATGCAGTCTGAATTCATGGAGACCTAACCATAACCCTATGTGAGTTTTTCCCAAAGGGGATTTTCCCGCGTATTTTACAAGGAAATATAGATAACGGAGGGAGAAAAGGTCAGTGCCCTCCTAAGCATACCCATACGACCCGGGTTCATTGGTGATGTCCATTTTGCAGTCCGAATTCACGGAGTCCTAACCCTAACCCTAAGTGGTTTTTTCCCGAAAGGGATTTTCCAATGTATTTTACGAGAAAATATAGATAACGCAGGGAGAAAAGGTCAGTGCCCTCCTAAGCATACCCCTACACCCTGGGTTCATTGTTGATGTCCATTTTGCTGTTCGAATTCATGGAGATCTAACCCTAACCCTAAATGGATTTTTCCCCAATGGGATTTTCTAATGTATTTTACCAGAAAATATAGATAACACAGGGAGAAAAGGTCAGTGCCCTCCTAAGCATACTCATGCGCTCTAAATTTATTGGTGATGTCCATTATGCAGTCTGAATTCATGCAGACCTAACCCTAACCCTAAGTTGCTTTTTCCCCAAGGGGTTTTTCCCATGTATTTTTCAAGGAAATACAGATAACGCAGGGAGAAAAGGTCTGTACCCTCCTAAGCATACCCCTGCGCCCTGGGTTCATTGGCGATGTCCATTTTGCAGTCCGAATTCATGTAGACCTAACTCTAACCTTATGTGGGTTTTTCCCCAAGGGGATTTTCCCACGTATTTTATAAGGAATTAAAGATAACGCAGGGAGAAAAAGGCTGTACCCTCCTAAGCATACCCCTGCGCCCTGGGTTCATTGGCGATGTCCATTTTGCAGTCTGAATTTATGGAGACCTAACCCTAACCCTAAGTGGGTTTTTCCCCAATGGAATTTTCCAATGTATTTTACCAGAAAATATAGATAACGCAGGGAAAAAAGGTCAGTGCCCTCCTAAGCATACCCCTGCTCCCTGAATTCATTGGCGATGTCCATTTTGCAGTCTGAATTCATGGAGACCTAACCCTAAGTGGTTTTTTCCCCCAAAGGGATTTTCCAATGTATTTTATGAAAAAATATAGATAACGCAGCAAGAAAAGTTCAGTGCCCTCCTAAGCATACCCCTACGCCCCGGGTTCATTGGTGATGTCCATTTTGCTGTCCGAATTTACGGAGACCTAACCCTAACCCTAAGTGGATTTTTCCCCAATGGGATTTTCCAATGTATTTTAGAAGGCAATATAGATAACACAGGCAGAAAAAGTCGGTACCCTCCTAAGCATACCCCTACGCCCCGGGTTCATTGGTGATGTCCATTTTGCTGTCTGAATTCTCGGAGACCTAACCGTAACCCTAAGTGGTTTTTTCCCCAAATGGATGTTCCAATGTATTTTACCAGAAACTATAGATAACGCAGGGAGAAAAGGTCAGTGCCCTCCTAAGCATACCTTTGCTCCCCGAATTCATTGGCGATGTCCATTATGCAGTCTGAATTCATGGAGACCTAACCCTAACCCTATGTGGGTTTTTCCCCAAGGGGATTTTCCCATGTATTTTACAAGGAAATATAGATAACGCAGGGAGAAAAGGTCTGTACCCTCCTAAGCATACCCCTGCGCCCTGGGTTCATTGGTGATGTCCATTATGCAGTCTGAATTCATGCAGACCTAACCCTAACCCTAAGTTGCTTTTTCCCAATGGAACTTTCCAATGTATTTTACCAGAAAATATAGATAATGTAGGGAGAAAAGGTCAGTGCCCTCCTAACCATACCCCTGCGCCCCGAATTCATTGGCGATGTCCATAATGCAGTCTGAATTCATGGAGACCTAACCATAACCCTATGTGGTTTTTCCCAAGGGGATTCTCCCACGTATTTTACAAGGAAATATAGATAACGCAGGGAGGAAAGGTCAGTGCCCACCTAAGCATACCCCTACGCCCCGGGTTCATTGTTGATGTCCATTTTGCAGTCCGAATTCACGGACACCTCAACTTAAGTGGGTTTTTCCCCAAGGGGATTTTCCCGTGTATTTTACAAGGAAATATAGATAACGCGAGGAGAAAAAGCCAGTGCGCTCCTAAGCATACCACTGCAGCCCAAGTTAATTGGCGATGTCCATTTCACGGTCCAAATTCATGGAGACCTAACCCTAAATGGGATTTTCCCAAATGGGATTTTCCCACATATTTTACAAGGAAATATAGATAACATAGGGAGAAAAGGTCAGTGCCCTCCTAAGCATACCCCTGCGCCCCGGGTTCATTGGCGATGTGCATTATGGAGTCAGAATTCATGCAGACCTAACCCTAACCCTATGTGGGTTTTTCCCCAAGGTGATTTTCCCACGTATTTTACAAGGAAATATAGATAACGCAAGGAGAAAAGGTTAGTGCCGTCCTAACCATACCCCTGCGACCCGAATTCATTGGCAATGTCCATTATGCAGTCTGAATTCATGCAGACCTAAGCCTAACCCTATGTGGGTTTTTCCCCAAGGGGATTATCCCATGTATTTTATAAGGAAATATAGATAACGCAGGGAGGAAAGGTCAGTGCCCTCCTAAGCATACCCCTGCGCCCCGGGTTCATTGACGATGTCCATTTTGCAGTCCGAGTTCACGGAGACCTAACCCTAACCCTAAGTGGGTTTTTCCCCAATGGAATTTTCCAATATATTTTACGAGAAAATATAGATAACGCAGGGAGAAAAGGTCAGTGCCCTCCAAAGCATAGCCCTGCGCCCCGAATTCATTGGCGATGTCCATTATGCAGTCTGAATTCATGGAGACCTAACCATAACCCTATGTGAGTTTTTCCCAAAGGGGATTTTCCCACGTATTTTACAAGGAAATATAGATAACGGAGGGAGAAAAGGTCAGTGCCCTCCTAAGCATACCCATACGACCCGGGTTCATTGGTGATGTCCATTTTGCAGTCCGAATTCACGGAGTCCTAACCCTAACCCTAAGTGGTTTTTTCCCGAAAGGGATTTTCCAATGTATTTTACGAGAAAATATAGATAACGCAGGGAGAAAAGGTCAGTGCCCTCCTAAGCATACCCCTACACCCTGGGTTCATTGTTGATGTCCATTTTGCTGTTCGAATTCATGGAGATCTAACCCTAACCCTAAATGGATTTTTCCCCAATGGGATTTTCTAATGTATTTTACCAGAAAATATAGATAACTCAGGGAGAAAAGGTCAGTGCCCTCCTAAGCATACTCATGCGCTCTAAATTTATTGGTGATGTCCATTATGCAGTCTGAATTCATTCCCCCCCCCCCCCCCCCTTTTTTTTTTTTTTATGAAAGACATAACACTAACCCTAAGTTTGCTTTTTCCCCAAGGGTTTGTCCCATGTATTTTCAAGGAAAATACAGAATAACGCAGGGAGAAAAGGTTTCTGTACCCTCCTAAGCATACCCTGCGCCCTGGGCATTGGCGATGTCCATTTTGCAGTCCGAATTAATGTAGACCTAACTCTAACCTATGTGGGTTTTTCCCCGAAGGGGATGTTCCCACGTATTTTAGCAAGGAAATAAGATAACGCAGGGAGGAAAAGGCTGTACCCTCTAAGCATCACCCCTGCGCCCAGAATTCATTGGCGATGTCCATTATGCAGTCTGAATTCATGCAGACGTAACCCTAACACTATGTGGGTTTTTCCCCAAGGGGATTATCCCACCTATTTTATAAGGAAATATAGATAACGCAGGGAGAAAAAGTCTGCACCTTCCCAAGCATACCCCTGCTCCCCGAAGTCATTGGCAATGTCCATTTTGCAGTCTGAATTCATGGAGACCTAACCCTAAGTGGTTTTTTCCCCCAAAGGGATTTTCCAATGTATTTTATGAAAAAATATAGATAACGCAGCAAGAAAAATTCAGTGCCCTCCTAAGCATACCCCTACGCCCCGGGTTCATTGGTGATGTCCATTTTGCTGTCCGAATTTACGGAGACCTAACCCTAACCCTAAGTGGATTTTTCCCCAATGGGATTTTCCAATGTATTTTAGAAGGCAATATAGATAACACAGGCAGAAAAAGTCGGTACCCTCCTAAGCATACCCCCACCCCCCCCTACGCCCAAGGGTATTGGTGATGTCCATTTTGCTGTCTGAATTCTCGGAGACCTAACCGTAACCCTAAGTGGTTTTTTCCCCAAATGGATGTTCCAATGTATTTTACCAGAAACTATAGATAACGCAGGGAGAAAAGGTCAGTGCCCTCCTAAGCATACCCCTGCTCCCCGAATTCATTGGCGATGTCCATTATGCAGTCTGAATTCATGGAGACCTAACCCTAACCCTATGTGGGTTTTTCCCCAAGGGGATTTTCCCATGGTATTTTACAAGGAAATATAGATAACGCAGGGAGAAAAGGTCTGTACCCTCCTAAGCATACCCCTGCGCCCTGGGTTCATTGGTGATGTCCATTATGCAGTCTGAATTCATGCAGACCTAACCCTAACCCTAAGTTGCTTTTTCCCCAATGGAACTTTCCAATGTATTTTACCAGAAAATATAGATAATGTAGGGAGAAAAGGTCAGTGCCCTCCTAACCATACCCCTGCGCCCTGAATTCATTGGCGATGTCCATAATGCAGTCTGAATTCATGGAGACCTAACCATAACCCTATGTGGTTTTTCCCCAAGTGGATTTTCCCACGTATTTTACAAGGAAATATAGATAACGCAGGGAGGAAAGGTCAGTGCCCACCTAAGCATACCCCTACGCCCCGGGTTCATTGTTCATGTCCATTTTGCAGTCCGAATTCACGGACACCTCAACTTAAGTGGGTTTTTCCCCAAGGGGATTTTCCCGTGTATTTTACAAGGAAATATAGATAACGCGAGGAGAAAAAGCCAGTGCGCTCCTAAGCATACCACTGCAGCCCAAGTTAATTGGCGATGTCCATTTCACGGTCCAAATTCATGGAGACCTAACCCTAAATGGGATTTTCCCAAATGGGATTTTCCCACATATTTTACAAGGAAATATAGATAACATAGGGAGAAAAGGTCAGTGCCCTCCTAAGCAGACCCCTGCGCCCCGGGTTCATTGGCGATGTGCATTATGGAGTCAGAATTCATGCAGACCTAACCCTAACCCTATGTGGGTTTTTCCCCAAGGTGATTTTCCCACGTATTTTACAAGGAAATATAGATAACGCAAGGAGAAAAGGTTAGTGCCGTCCTAACCATACCCCTGCGACCCGAATTCATTGGCAATGTCCATTATGCAGTCTGAATTCATGCAGACCTAAGCCTAACCCTATGTGGGTTTTTCCCCAAGGGGATTATCCCATGTATTTTATAAGGAAATATAGATAACGCAGGGAGGAAAGGTCAGTGCCCTCCTAAGCATACCCCTGCGCCCCGGGTTCATTGACGATGTCCATTTTGCAGTCCGAGTTCACGGAGACCTAACCCTAACCCTAAGTGGGTTTTTCCCCAATGGAATTTTCCAATATATTTTACGAGAAAATATAGATAACGGAGGGAGAAAAGGTCAGTGCCCTCCTAAGCATACCCATGCGCTCTAAATTAATTGGTGATGTCCATTAAGCAGTCTTAATTCATGCAGACCTAACCCTAACCCTAAGTTGCTTTTTCCACAAGGGGATTTTCCCATGTATTTTTCAAGGAAATATAGATAATGCAGGGAGAAAAGGTCTGTACCCTCCTACTCATACCCCTGTCCCCCGGGTTCATTGGCGATGTCTATTTTGTAGTCTGAGTTCACGGAGACCTAACCCTAACCCTAAGTGGTTTTTCCCCCAATGGGATTTTCCAATGTATTTTACCAGAAAATATAGATAACGCAGGGCGAAAAGGTCAGTGCCCTCCTAAGCATACCCCTGCTCCCCGAATTCATTGGCGATGTCCATTTTGCAGTCTGAATTCATGGAGACCTAATCCTAAGTGGTTGTTTCTCCAATGGGATTTTTCAATATATTTTACCCAAAAATATAGATAACGCAGGGAAAAAAGGTCAGTGCCCTCCTAAGCATACCCCTGCGCCCCGAATTCATTGGCAATGTCCATTATGCAGTCTGAATTCATGTAGACCTAACCCTAACCTTATGTGGGTTTTTCCCCAAGGGGATTTTCCCACGTATTTTATAAGGAATTAAAGATAACGCAGGGAGAAAAAGTCTATACCCTCCTAAGCATACCCCTGCACCCCGAATTCATTGGCGATGTCCATTATGCAGTCTGAATTCATGGAGACCTAACCCTAACCCTATGTTGGTTTTTCCCCAAGAGGATTTTCCCATGTATTTTTCAAGGAAATATAGATAACGCAGGGAGAAAAGGTCAGTGCCCTCCAAAGCATAGCCCTGCGCCCCGAATTCATTGGCGATGTCCATTATGCAGTCTGAATTCATGGAGACCTAACCATAACCCTATGTGAGTTTTTCCCAAAGGGGATTTTCCCACGTATTTTACAAGGAAATATAGATAACGGAGGGAGAAAAGGTCAGTGCCCTCCTAAGCATACCCATACGACCCGGGTTCATTGGTGATGTCCATTTTGCAGTCCGAATTCACGGAGTCCTAACCCTAACCCTAAGTGGTTTTTTCCCGAAAGGGATTTTCCAATGTATTTTACGAGAAAATATAGATAACGCAGGGAGAAAAGGTCAGTGCCCTCCTAAGCATACCCCTACACCCTGGGTTCATTGTTGATGTCCATTTTGCTGTTCGAATTCATGGAGATCTAACCCTAACCCTAAATGGATTTTTCCCCAATGGGATTTTCTAATGTATTTTACCAGAAAATATAGATAACACAGGGAGAAAAGGTCAGTGCCCTCCTAAGCATACTCATGCGCTCTAAATTTATTGGTGATGTCCATTATGCAGTCTGAATTCATGCAGACCTAACCCTAACCCTAAGTTGCTTTTTCCCCAAGGGGATTTTCCCATGTATTTTTCAAGGAAATACAGATAACGCAGGGAGAAAAGGTCTGTACCCTCCTAAGCATACCCCTGCGCCCTGGGTTCATTGGCGATGTCCATTTTGCAGTCCGAATTCATGTAGACCTAACTCTAACCTTATGTGGGTTTTTCCCCAAGGGGATTTTCCCACGTATTTTATAAGGAATTAAAGATAACGCAGGGAGAAAAAGGCTGTACCCTCCTAAGCATACCCCTGCGCCCTGGGTTCATTGGCGATGTCCATTTTGCAGTCTGAATTTATGGAGACCTAACCCTAACCCTAAGTGGGTTTTTCCCCAATGGAATTTTCCAATGTATTTTACGAGAAAATATAGATAACGCAGGGAAAAAAGGTCAGTGCCCTCCTAAGCATACCCCTGCTCCCTGAATTCATTGGCGATGTCCATTTTGCAGTCTGAATTCATGGAGACCTAACCCTAAGTGGTTTTTTCCCCCAAAGGGATTTTCCAATGTATTTTATGAAAAAATATAGATAACGCAGCAAGAAAAGTTCAGTGCCCTCCTAAGCATACCCCTACGCCCCGGGTTCATTGGTGATGTCCATTTTGCTGTCCGAATTTACGGAGACCTAACCCTAACCCTAAGTGGATTTTTCCCCAATGGGATTTTCCAATGTATTTTAGAAGGCAATATAGATAACACAGGCAGAAAAAGTCGGTACCCTCCTAAGCATACCCCTACGCCCCGGGTTCATTGGTGATGTCCATTTTGCTGTCTGAATTCTCGGAGACCTAACCGTAACCCTAAGTGGTTTTTTCCCCAAATGGATGTTCCAATGTATTTTACCAGAAACTATAGATAACGCAGGGAGAAAAGGTCAGTGCCCTCCTAAGCATACCCTTGCTCCCCGAATTCATTGGCGATGTCCATTATGCAGTCTGAATTCATGGAGACCTAACCCTAACCCTATGTGGGTTTTTCCCCAAGGGGATTTTCCCATGTATTTTACAAGGAAATATAGATAACGCAGGGAGAAAAGGTCTGTACCCTCCTAAGCATACCCCTGCGCCCTGGGTTCATTGGTGATGTCCATTATGCAGTCTGAATTCATGCAGACCTAACCCTAACCCTAAGTTGCTTTTTCCCCAATGGAACTTTCCAATGTATTTTACCAGAAAATATAGATAATGTAGGGAGAAAAGGTCAGTGCCCTCCTAACCATACCCCTGCGCCCCGAATTCATTGGCGATGTCCATAATGCAGTCTGAATTCATGGAGACCTAACCATAACCCTATGTGGTTTTTCCCCAAGGGGATTCTCCCACGTATTTTACAAGGAAATATAGATAACGCAGGGAGGAAAGGTCAGTGCCCACCTAAGCATACCCCTACGCCCCGGGTTCATTGTTGATGTCCATTTTGCAGTCCGAATTCACGGACACCTCAACTTAAGTGGGTTTTTCCCCAAGGGGATTTTCCAATGTATTTTACAAGGAAATATAGATAACGCGAGGAGAAAAAGCCAGTGCGCTCCTAAGCATACCACTGCAGCCCAAGTTAATTGGCGATGTCCATTTCACGGTCCAAATTCATGGAGACCTAACCCTAAATGGGATTTTCCCAAATGGGATTTTCCCACATATTTTACAAGGAAATATAGATAACATAGGGAGAAAAGGTCAGTGCCCTCCTAAGCATACCCCTGCGCCCCGGGTTCATTGGCGATGTGCATTATGGAGTCAGAATTCATGCAGACCTAACCCTAACCCTATGTGGGTTTTTCCCCAAGGTGATTTTCCCACGTATTTTACAAGGAAATATAGATAACGCAAGGAGAAAAGGTTAGTGCCGTCCTAACCATACCCCTGCGACCCGAATTCATTGGCAATGTCCATTATGCAGTCTGAATTCATGCAGACCTAAGCCTAACCCTATGTGGGTTTTTCCCCAAGGGGATTATCCCATGTATTTTATAAGGAAATATAGATAACGCAGGGAGGAAAGGTCAGTGCCCTCCTAAGCATACCCCTGCGCCCCGGGTTCATTGACGATGTCCATTTTGCAGTCCGAGTTCACGGAGACCTAACCCTAACCCTAAGTGGGTTTTTCCCCAATGGAATTTTCCAATATATTTTACGAGAAAATATAGATAACGGAGGGAGAAAAGGTCAGTGCCCTCCTAAGCATACCCATGCGCTCTAAATTAATTGGTGATGTCCATTAAGCAGTCTTAATTCATGCAGACCTAACCCTAACCCTAAGTTGCTTTTTCCACAAGGGGATTTTCCCATGTATTTTTCAAGGAAATATAGATAATGCAGGGAGAAAAGGTCTGTACCCTCCTACTCATACCCCTGTCCCCCGGGTTCATTGGCGATGTCTATTTTGTAGTCTGAATTCACGGAGACCTAACCCTAACCCTAAGTGGTTTTTCCCCCAATGGGATTTTCCAATGTATTTTACCAGAAAATATAGATAATGCAGGGCGAAAAGGTCAGTGCCCTCCTAAGCATACCCATACGACCCGGGTTCATTGGTGATGTCCATTTTGCAGTCCGAATTCACGGACTCCTAACCCTAACCCTAAGTGGTTTTTTTTCCCAAAGGGATTTTCCAATGTATTCTACGAGAAAATATAGATAACGCAGGGAGAAAAGGTCAGTGCCCTCCTAAGCATACCCCTACGCCCCGGGTTCATTGTCGATGTCCATTTTGCTGTTCGAATTCACGGAGATCTAACCCTAACCCTAAATGGATTTTTCCCCAATGGGATTTTCTAATGTATTTTACCAGAAAATATAGATAACACAGGGAGAAAAGGTCAGTGCCCTCCTAAGCATACTCATGCGCTCTAAATTTATTGGTGATGTCCATTATGCAGTCTGAATTCATGCAGACCTAACCCTAACCCTAAGTTGCTTTTTCCCCAAGGGGATTTTCCCATGTATTTTTCAAGGAAATATAGATAACGCAGGGAGAAAAGGTCTGTACCCTCCTAAGCATACCCCTGCGCCCTGGGTTCATTGGCGATGTCCATTTTGCAGTCCGAATTCATGCAGACCTAAGCCTAACCCTATGTGGGTTTTTCCCCAAGGGGATTATCCCATGTATTTTATAAGGAAATATAGATAACGCAGGGAGGAAAGGTCAGTGCCCTCCTAAGCATACCCCTGCGCCCCGGGTTCATTGACGATGTCCATTTTGCAGTCCGAGTTCACGGAGACCTAACCCTATCCCTAAGTGGGTTTTTCCCCCATGGAATTTTCCAATGTATTTTACCAGAAAATATAGATAACGCAGGGAGAAAAGGTCAGTGCCCTCCTCAGCATACCCCTGCGCCCCGAATTCATTGGCAATGTCCATTATGCAGTCTGAATTCATGTAGACCTAACCCTAACCATATGTGGGTTTTTCCCCAAGGGGATTTTCCCACGTATTTTATAAGGAATTAAAGATAACGCAGGGAGAAAAAGTCTGTACCCTCCTAAGCATACCCCTGTGACCTGGGTTCATTGGCGATGTCCATTTTGCAGTCTGAATTCATGGAGACCTAACCCTAACCCTATGTGGATTTTTCCCCAATGGGATTTTCCCACGTATTTTACAAGGAAATATAGATAACGCAGGGAGAAAAGGTCAGTGCCCTCCTAAGCATACCCCTACGCCCCGGGTTCATTGGTGATGTCCATTTTGAAGTCCAAATTCACGGAGATCTAACCCTAACCCTTAGTGGTTGTTTCCCCAAAAGGATTTTCCAATGTATTTTACGAGAAAATATAGATAACGCAGAGAGAAAAAGTCTGTACCCTCCTAAGCATACCCCTGCGCCCTGGGTTCATTGGTGATGTCCATTTTGCAGTCTGAATTTATGGAGACCTAACCCTAACCCTAAGTGGTTTTTCCCCAAGGGGATTTTCCCATGTAGTTTACAAGGAAATATAGATAACGCGGGGAGAAAAAGTCAGTGCCCTCCTAACCATACCCCTGCGCCCCGAATTCATTGGCGATGTCCATTATGCAGTCTGAATTCATGCAGACCTAACCCTAACGCTATGTGGGTTTTTCCCCAAGGGGATTATCTCACGTATTTTATAAGGAAATATAGATAACGCTGGGAGAAAAAGTCTGTACCCTCCTAAGCATACCCCTGCGCCCCGGGTTCATTGGCGATATCTATTTTGTAGTCCAAATTCACGGAGACCTAACCCTAACCCTAAGTGGTTTTTCCCCCAATGGGATTTTCCAATGTATTTTACCAGAAAATATAGATAACGCAGGGCGAAAAGGTCAGTGCCCTCCTAAGCATACCCCTGCTCCCCGAATTCATTGGCGATGTCCATTTTGCAGTCTGAATTCATGGAGACCTAATCCTAAGTGGTTGTTTCTCCAATGGGATTTTTCAATATATTTTACCCAAAAATATAGATAACGCAGGGAAAAAAGGTCAGTGCCCTCCTAAGCATACCCCTGCGCCCCGAATTCATTGGCAATGTCCATTATGCAGTCTGAATTCATGTAGACCTAACCCTAACCTCATGTGGGTTTTTCCCCAAGGGGATTTTCCCACGTATTTTATAAGGAATTAAAGATAACGCAGGGAGAAAAAGTCTGTACCCTCCTAAGCATACCCCTGCACCCCGAATTCATTGGCGATGTCCATTATGCAGTCTGAATTCATGGAGACCTAACCCTAACCCTATGTTGGTTTTTCCCCAAGAGGATTTTCCCATGTATTTTTCAAGGGAATATAGATAACGCAGGGAGAAAAGGTCAGTGCCCTCCAAAGCATAGCCCTGCGCCCCGAATTCATTGGCGATGTCCATTATGCAGTCTGAATTCATGGAGACCTAACCATAACCCTATGTGAGTTTTTCCCAAAGGGGATTTTCCCACGTATTTTACAAGGAAATATAGATAACGGAGGGAGAAAAGGTCAGTGCCCTCCTAAGCATACCCATACGACCCGGGTTCATTGGTGATGTCCATTTTGCAGTCCGAATTCACGGACTCCTAACCCTAACCCTAAGTGGTTTTTTTTCCCAAAGGGATTTTCCAATGTATTCTACGAGAAAATATAGATAACGCAGGGAGAAAAGGTCAGTGCCCTCCTAAGCATACCCCTACGCCCCGGGTTCATTGTCGATGTCCATTTTGCTGTTCGAATTCACGGAGATCTAACCCTAACCCTAAATGGATTTTTCCCCAATGGGATTTTCTAATGTATTTTACCAGAAAATATAGATAACACAGGGAGAAAAGGTCAGTGCCCTCCTAAGCATACTCATGCGCTCTAAATTTATTGGTGATGTCCATTATGCAGTCTGAATTCATGCAGACCTAACCCTAACCCTAAGTTGCTTTTTCCCCAAGGGGATTTTCCCATGTATTTTTCAAGGAAATACAGATAACGCAGGGAGAAAAGGTCTGTACCCTCCTAAGCATACCCCTGCGCCCTGGGTTCATTGGCGATGTCCATTTTGCAGTCCGAATTCATGTAGACCTAACTCTAACCTTATGTGGGTTTTTCCCCAAGGGGATTTTCCCACGTATTTTATAAGGAATTAAAGATAACGCAGGGAGAAAAAGGCTGTACCCTCCTAAGCATACCCCTGCGCCCTGGGTTCATTGGCGATGTCCATTTTGCAGTCTGAATTTATGGAGACCTAACCCTAACCCTAAGTGGGTTTTTCCCCAATGGAATTTTCCAATGTATTTTACGAGAAAATATAGATAACGCAGGGAAAAAAGGTCAGTGCCCTCCTAAGCATACCCCTGCTCCCTGAATTCATTGGCGATGTCCATTTTGCAGTCTGAATTCATGGAGACCTAACCCTAAGTGGTTTTTTCCCCCAAAGGGATTTTCCAATGTATTTTATGAAAAAATATAGATAACGCAGCAAGAAAAGTTCAGTGCCCTCCTAAGCATACCCCTACGCCCCGGGTTCATTGGTGATGTCCATTTTGCTGTCCGAATTTACGGAGACCTAACCCTAACCCTAAGTGGATTTTTCCCCAATGGGATTTTCCAATGTATTTTAGAAGGCAATATAGATAACACAGGCAGAAAAAGTCGGTACCCTCCTAAGCATACCCCTACGCCCCGGGTTCATTGGTGATGTCCATTTTGCTGTCTGAATTCTCGGAGACCTAACCGTAACCCTAAGTGGTTTTTTCCCCAAATGGATGTTCCAATGTATTTTACCAGAAACTATAGATAACGCAGGGAGAAAAGGTCAGTGCCCTCCTAAGCATACCCTTGCTCCCCGACTTCATTGGCGATGTCCATTATGCAGTCTGAATTCATGGAGACCTAACCCTAACCCTATGTGGGTTTTTCCCCAAGGGGATTTTCCCATGTATTTTTCAAGGAAATATAGATAACGCAGGGAGAAAAGGTCTGTACCCTCCTAAGCATACCCCTGCGCCCTGGGTTCATTGGTGATATCCATTATGCAGTCTGAATTCATGCAGACCTAACCCTAACCCTAAGTTGCTTTTTCCCCAATGGAACTTTCCAATGTATTTTACCAGAAAATATAGATAATGTAGGGAGAAAAGGTCAGTGCCCTCCTAACCATACCCCTGCGCCCGAATTCATTGGCGATGTCCATAATGCAGTCTGAATTCATGGAGACCTAACCATAACCCTATGTGGTTTTTCCCCAAGGGGATTCTCCCACGTATTTTACAAGGAAATATAGATAACGCAGGGAGGAAAGGTCAGTGCCCACCTAAGCATACCCCTACGCCCCGGGTTCATTGTTGATGTCCATTTTGCAGTCCGAATTCACGGACACCTCAACTTAAGTGGGTTTTTCCCCAAGGGGATTTTCCAATGTATTTTACAAGGAAATATAGATAACGCGAGGAGAAAAAGCCAGTGCGCTCCTAAGCATACCACTGCAGCCCAAGTTAATTGGCGATGTCCATTTCACGGTCCAAATTCATGGAGACCTAACCCTAAATGGGATTTTCCCAAATGGGATTTTCCCACATATTTTACAAGGAAATATAGATAACATAGGGAGAAAAGGTCAGTGCCCTCCTAAGCATACCCCTGCGCCCCGGGGTCATTGGCGATGTGCATTATGGAGTCAGAATTCATGCAGACCTAACCCTAACCCTATGTGGGTTTTTCCCCAAGGTGATTTTCCCACGTATTTTACAAGGAAATATAGATAACGCAAGGAGAAAAGGTTAGTGCCGTCCTAACCATACCCTTGTGCCCCGGGTTCATTGACGATGTCCATTTTGCAGTCCGAGTTCACGGAGACCTAACCCTAACCCTAAGTGGGTTTTTCCCCAATGGAATTTTCCAATGTATTTTACCAGAAAATATAGATAACGCAGGGAGAAAAGGTCAGTGCATTCCTAAGGATACCCCTGCGTCCCGAATTCATTGGCGATGTCCATTATGCAGTCTGAATTCATGGAGACCTAACCCTAACCCTATGTTGGTTTTTCCCCAAGAGGATTTTCCCATGTATTTTTCAAGGGAATATAGATAACGCAGGGAGAAAAGGTCAGTGCCCTCCAAAGCATAGCCCTGCGCCCCGAATTCATTGGCGATGTCCATTATGCAGTCTGAATTCATGGAGACCTAACCATAACCCTATGTGAGTTTTTCCCAAAGGGGATTTTCCCGCGTATTTTACAAGGAAATATAGATAACGGAGGGAGAAAAGGTCAGTGCCCTCCTAAGCATACCCATACGACCCGGGTTCATTGGCGATGTCCATTATGCAGTCTGAATTCATGCAGACCTAACCCTAACCCTAAGTGGTTTTTTCCCCCAAAGGGATTTTCCAATGTATTTTACGAGAAAATATAGATAACGCAGGGAGAAAAGGTCAGTGCCCTCCTAAGCATACCCCTCCGCCCCGGGTTCATTGTTGATGTCCGTTTTGCTGTTCGAATTCACGGAGATCTAACCCTAACCCTAAAAGGATTTTTCCCCAATGGGATTTTCTAATGTATTTTACCAGAAAATATAGATAACACAGGGAGAAAAGGTCAGTGCCCTCCTAAGCATACTCATGCGCTCTAAATTTATTGGTGATGTCCATTATGCAGTCTGAATTCATTCAGACCTAACCCTAACCCTAAGTTGCTTTTTCCCCAAGGGGATTTTCCCATGTATTTTTCAAGGAAATATAGATAACGCAGGGAGAAAAGGTCTGTACCTCCTAAGCATACCCCTGCACCCTGGGTTCATTGGCGATGTCCATTTTGCAGTCCGAATTCATGTAGACCTAACTCTAACCTTATGTGGGTTTTTCCCCAAGGGGATTTTCCCACGTATTTTATAAGGAATTAAAGATAACGCAGGGAGAAAAAGGCTGTACCCTCCTAAGCATACCCCTGCGCCCTGGGTTCATTGTTGATGTCCGTTTTGCTGTTCGAATTCACGGAGATCTAACCCTAACCCTAAAAGGATTTTTCCCCAAGGGGATTTTCCCATGTATTTTTCAAGGAAATATAGATAACGCAGGGAGAAAAGGTCTGTACCCTCCTAAGCATACCCCTGCTCCTCGAATTCATTGGCGATGTCCATTTTGCAGTCTGAATTCATGGAGACCTAACCCTAAGTGGTTTTTTCCCCCAAAGGGATTTTCCAATGTATTTTATGAAAAAATATAGATAAGGCAGCAAGAAAAGTTCAGTGCCCTCCTAAGCATACCCCTATGCCCCGGGTTCATTGGTGATGTCCATTTTGCTGTCCGAATTTACGGAGACCTAACCCTAAGTGGATTTTTCCCCAATGGGATTTTCCAATGTATTTTACAAGGCAATATAGATAACGAAGGCAGAAAAAGTCGGTACCCTCCTAAGCATACCCCTACGCCCCGGGTTCATTGGTGATGTCCACTTTGCTGTCTGAATTCTCGGAGACCTAACCCTAACCCTAAGTGGTTTTTTCCCCAAATGGATGTTCCAAAGTATTTTACCAGAAACTATAGATAACGCAGGGAGAAAAGGTCAGTGCCCTCCTAAGCATACCCCTGCTCCCCGAATTCATTGGCGATGTCCATTATGCAGTCTGAATTCATGGAGACCTAACCCTAACCCTATGTGGGTTTTTTCCCAAGGGGATTTTCCCATGTATTTTTCAAGGAAATATAGATAACGCAGGGAGAAAAGGTCTGTACCCTCCTAAGCATACCCCTGCGCCCTGGGTTCATTGGTGATGTCCATTGTGCAGTCTGAATTCATGCAGACCTAACCCTAACCCTAAGTTGCTTTTTCCCCAATGGAATTTTCCAATGTATTTTACCAGAAAATATAGATAATGTAGGGAGAAAAGGTCAGTGCCCTCCTAACCATACCCCTGCGCCCCGAATTCATTGGCGATGTCCATAATGCAGTCTGAATTCATGGAGACCTAATCATAACCCTATGTGGTTTTTCCCCAAGGGGATTTTCCCACGTATTTTACAAGGAAATATAGATAACGCAGGGAGGAAAGGTCAGTGCCCACCTAAGCATACCCCTACGCGCCGGGTTCATTGTTGATGTCCATTTTGCAGTCCGAATTCACGGACACCTCAACCTAAGTGGGTTTTTCCCCAAGGTGATTTTCCCACGTATTTTACAAGGAAATATAGATAACGCAAGGAGAAAAGGTTGGTGCCGTCCTAACCATACCCCAGTCTGAATTCATGCAGACCTAACCCTAACCCTATGTGGGTTTTTCCCTAAGGGATTATCCCATGAATTTTATAAGGAAATATAGATAACGCAGGGAGGAAAGGTCAGTGCCCTCCTAAGCATACCCCTGCGCCCCGGGTTCATTGACGATGTCCATTTTGCATTCCGAGTTCACGGAGACCTAACCCTAACCCTAAGTGGGTTTTTCCACAATGGAATTTTCCAATGTATTTTACCAGAAAATATAGATAACGCAGGGAGAAAAGGTCAGTGCCCTCCTCAGCATACCCCTGCACCCCGAATTCATTGGCAATGTCCATTATGCAGTCCAAATTCACGGAGACCTAACCCTATATGGGTTTTTCCCCAAGGGGATTATCCCATGTATTTTATAAGGAAATATAGATAACGCAGGGAGGAAAGGTCAGTGCCCTCCTAAGCATACCCCTGCGCCCTGGGTTCATTGGTGATGTCCATTTTGCAGTCTGAATTTATGGAGACCTAACCCTAACCCTAAGTGGTTTTTCCCCAAGGGGATTTTCCCATGTAGTTTACAAGGAAATATAGATAACGCGGGGAGAAAAAGTCAGTGCCCTCCTAACCATACCCCTGCGCCCCGAATTCATTGGCGATGTCCATTATGCAGTCTGAATTCATGCAGACCTAACCCTAACCCTATGTGGGTTTTTCCCCAAGGGGATTATCCCACCTATTTTATAAGGAAATATAGATAACGCAGGGAGAAAAAGTCTGCACCTTCCTAAGCATACCCCTGCACCCTGAATTCATTGGCGATGTCCATTATACAGTCTGAATTCATGGAGACCTAACCCTAACCCTAAGTGGTTTTTCCCCAAGGGGATTTTCCCATGTAGTTTACAAGGAAATATAGATAACGCGGGGAGAAAAAGTCAGTGCCCTCCTAACCATACCGCTGCACCCCGAATTCATTGGCGATGTTCATTATGCAATCTGAAATCATGGGGAACTAACCCTAACCCTACGTGGTTTTTCCCCAAGGGGATTTTCCCATGTATTTTACAAAGAAACATAGATAAAGCAGGGAGAAAAAGTCAGTGCCCTCCTAACCATACCCCTGCGCCCCGAATTCATTGGCGATGTCCATTATGCAGTCTGAATTCATGCAGACCTAACCCTAACCCTATGTGGGTTTTTCCCCAAGGGGATTATCCCACCTATTTTATAAGGAAATATAGATAACGCAGGGAGAAAAAGTCTGCACCTTCCTAAGCATACCCCTGCTCCCCGAATTCATTGGCAATGTCCATTTTGCAGTCTGAATTCATGGAGACCTAACCCTAAGTGGTTTTTTCCCCCAAAGGGATTTTCCAATGTATTTTATGAAGAAATATAGATAAGGCAGCAAGAAAAGTTCAGTGCCCTCCTAAGCATACCCTTATGCCCCGGGTTCATTGGTGATGTCCATTTTGCTGTCCGAATTTACGGAGACCTAACCCTAACCCTAAGTGGATTTTTCCCCAATGGGATTTTCCAATGTATTTTACAAGGCAATATAGATAACGCAGGCAGAAAAAGTCGGTACCCTCCTAAGCAGACCCCTACGCCCCGGGTTCATTGGTGATGTCCATTTTGCTGTCTGAATTCTCGGAGACCTAACCCTAACCCTAAGTGGTTTTTTCCCCAAATGGATGTTCCAATGTATTTTACCAGAAAGTATAGATAACGCAGGGAGAAAAGGTCAGTGCCCTCCTAAGCATACCCCTGCTCCCCGAATTCATTGGCGATGTCCATTATGCAGTCTGAATTCATGGAGACCTAACCCTAACCCTATGTGGGTTTTTTCCCAAGGGGATTTTCCCATGTATTTTTCAAGGAAATATAGATAACGCAGGGAGAAAAGGTCTGTACCCTCCTAAGCATACCCCTGCGCCCTGGGTTCATTGGTGATGTCCATTATGCAGTCTGAATTCATGCAGACCTAACCCTAACCCTAAGTTGCTTTTTCCCCAATGGAATTTTCCAATGTATTTTACCAGAAAATATAGATAATGTAGGGAGAAAAGGTCAGTGCCCTCCTAACCATACCCCTGCGCCCCGAATTCATTGGCGATGTCCATAATGCAGTCTGAATTCATGGAGACCTAACCATAACCCTATGTGGTTTTTCCCCAAGGGGATTTTCCCACGTATTTTACAAGGAAATATAGATAACGCAGGGAGGAAAGGTCAGTGCCCACCTAAGCATACCCCTACGCGCCGGGTTCATTGTTGATGTCCATTTTGCAGTCCGAATTCACGGACACCTCAACCTAAGTGGGTTTTTCCCCAAGGTGATTTTCCCACGTATTTTACAAGGAAATATAGATAACGCAAGGAGAAAAGGTTGGTGCCGTCCTAACCATACCCCAGTCTGAATTCATGCAGACCTAACCCTAACCCTATGTGGGTTTTTCCCTAAGGGATTATCCCATGAATTTTATAAGGAAATATAGATAACGCAGGGAGGAAAGGTCAGTGCCCTCCTAAGCATACCCCTGCGCCCCGGGTTCATTGACGATGTCCATTTTGCATTCCGAGTTCACGGAGACCTAACCCTAACCCTAAGTGGGTTTTTCCACAATGGAATTTTCCAATGTATTTTACCAGGGAAAAATATAGATTTAACGGACAGGGAGGGAAAAAGGTCAGTGCCCTCCTCAGGCCATTAACAACCTGCGCCCCGTAATCTCATTGGCATATGTCCCATTTTAGTGCGCAGCTGCAGTATCTCTGAATTCATGCCTAGACCTAAAACCTAACTATGGGGGTTTCTCCCAAGGGGATTTTCCCAAGTAATTTTATAAGAATTAAGATAAAGCAGGGAGAAAAGGTCTGCGAACGCTTCCTTAAGCTTACCCCATGCTCCCTGAACATATCATTGGCAATGTACATTTTAGCAGTACTGACATTCATGGAGACCTAATCCTAAGTGGTTGTTTCTCCAATGGGATTTTTCAATATATTTTACCAGAAAATATAGATAAATCAGGGAAAAAAGGTCAGTGCCCTCCTAAGCATACACCTGCGCCCCGGGTTCATTGGTGATGTCCATTTTGCTGTCCGAATTTACGGAGACCTAACCCTAACCCTAAGTGGATTTTTCCCCAATGGGATTTTCCAATGTATTTTAGAAGGCAATATAGATAACGCAGGCAGAAAAAGTCGGTACCCTCCTAAGCATACCCCTACGCCCCGGGTTCATTGGTGATGTCCATTTTGCTGTCTGAATTCTCGGAGACCTAACCCTAACCCTAAGTTGTTTTTTCCCCAAATGGATGTTCCAATGTATTTTACCAGAAACTATAGATAACGCAGGGAGAAAAGGTCAGTGCCCTCCTAAGCATACCCCTGCTCCCCGAATTCATTGGCGATGTCCATTATGCAGTCTGAATTCATGGAGACCTAACCCTAACCCTATGTGGGTTTTTTCCCAAGGGGATTTTCCCATGTATTTTTCAAGGAAATATAGATAACGCAGGGAGAAAAGGTCTGTACCCTCCTAAGCATACCCCTGCGCCCTGGGTTCATTGGTGATGTCCATTGTGCAGTCTGAATTCATGCAGACCTAACCCTAACCCTAAGTTGCTTTTTCCCCAATGGAATTTTCCAATGTATTTTACCAGAAAATATAGATAATGTAGGGAGAAAAGGTCAGTGCCCTCCTAACCATACCCCTGCGCCCCGAATTCATTGGCGATGTCCATAATGCAGTCTGAATTCATGGAGACCTAACCATAACCCTATGTGGTTTTTCCCCAAGGGGATTTTCCCACGTATTTTACAAGGAAATATAGATAACGCAGGGAGGAAAGGTCAGTGCCCACCTAAGCATACCCCTACGCGCCGGGTTCATTGTTGATGTCCATTTTGCAGTCCGAATTCACGGACACCTCAACCTAAGTGGGTTTTTCCCCAAGGTGATTTTCCCACGTATTTTACAAGGAAATATAGATAACGCAAGGAGAAAAGGTTAGTGCCGTCCTAACCATACCCCAGTCTGAATTCATGCAGACCTAACCCTAACCCTATGTGGGTTTTTCCCTAAGGGGATTATCCCATGTATTTTATAAGGAAATATAGATAACGCAGGGAGGAAAGGTCAGTGCCCTCCTAAGCATACCCCTGCGCCCCGGGTTCATTGACGATGTCCATTTTGCAGTCCGAGTTCACGGAGACCTAACCCTAACCCTAAGTGGGTTTTTCCCCAATGGAATTTTCCAATGTATTTTACCAGAAAATATAGATAACGTAGGGAGAAAAGGTCAGTGCCCTCCTCAGCATACCCCTGCGCCCCGAATTCATTGGCAATGTCCATTATGCAGTCTGAATTCATGTAGACCTAACCCTAATCCTATGTGGGTTTTTCCCCAAGGGGATTTTCCCACGTATTTTATAAGGAATTAAAGATAACGCAGGGAGAAAAAGTCTGTACCCTCCTAAGCATACTCCTGTGCCCTGGGTTCATTGGCGATGTCCATTATGCAGTCTGAATTCATGCAGACCTAACCCTAACCCTATGTGGGTTTTTCCCCAAGGGGATTATCCCACCTATTTTATAAGGAAATATAGATAACGCAGGGAGAAAAAGTCTGCACCTTCCTAAGCATACCCCTGCACCCTGAATTCATTGGCGATGTCCATTATCCAGTCTGAATTCATGGAGACCTAACCCTAACCCTAAGTGGTTTTTCCCCAAGGGGATTTTCCCATGTAGTTTACAAGGAAATATAGATAACGCGGGGAGAAAAAGTCAGTGCCCTCCTAACCATACCGCTGCACCCTGAATTCATTGGCGATGTCCATTATGCAGTCTGAATTCATGCAGACCTAACCCTAACCCTATGTGGGTTTTTCCCCAAGGGGATTATCCCACCTATTTTATAAGGAAATATAGATAACGCAGGGAGAAAAAGTCTGCACCTTCCCAAGCATACCCCTGCTCCCCGAATTCATTGGCAATGTCCATTTTGCAGTCTGAATTCATGGAGACCTAACCCTAAGTGGTTTTTTCCCCCAAAGGGATTTTCCAATGTATTTTATGAAAAAATATAGATAAGGCAGCAAGAAAAGTTCAGTGCCCTCCTAAGCATACCCCTCTGCCCCGGGTTCATTGGTGATGTCCATTTTGCTGTCCGAATTTACGGAGACCTAACCCTAACCCTAAGTGGATTTTTCCCCAATGGGATTTTCCAATGTATTTTACAAGGC